>NW_027136096.1:0-241904 GCF_039906515.1 Pseudorca crassidens | reverse complement strand
CGCTTGATTCTCTTTCGGAGACATATAAATCCATTGGTTTTAAGATTCTTACTAGTCAGGTATATTCTTAGGCGTTTAATATGGGGTGTTGAGTCCACTTCGTTGAGCAAGCAGTAGCTCTTGTCTATTACATATTTGGCTTATGGAAAGGTATCTGTGCTAATTTCAATCTCTGGTTTTATGCAGCACCCCAACTCACCTTTCCCCTTAAGCAAGCATATGTTGGTGTTCTACATTTGAGACCCTATTCTGTTTTGTAATTCAGTTCCTGTGTAGCCAAGTTTACATTCCGTGTATTAGTTTTATCTTATGATGTTTTTATTTCTGTGTGACATATTTCACTTAGAATCATCGTACCTGAATCCACTCATTATGCTGCTATGGGCCTGATGACAGAGATTTCATTGCTGAGTGATATTGCATTGTACGTTAGTACCACAACTTCTTTATCCATTTTTCGCTTTCTGCGATATTGAACTTGTACCGGAAACGAGGTTCTTGTAAACAGAGCCGTCCCAAACATTGGGGTGGCTGTGTCTTTTTGATTTTAATTTCCCTAAGCTATAGGACCATAAGTGGAAGTGCCCTAGACTCTGTTGCTTTGTTTTTTAGATGTTTCAGGAAACACCATACACTTCTCCAGAGTGGCTGTTGGCAATTTACATCATGCCCATCAGCATAACAAGGCTCCCAGTTCTCCATGGCCTGTCCTGCCTTTCTGGATTTTACACTTTTTTCAGATGGCCCTTTTGACCGGGGGGCAGTGAGACTTCATTGTAGTGCAGATTTCCTTTGCAAGCTTGCTTGGTTGGCCAAAAAGGGCGTATGCGTTTTTTCCTGAATATATTCAGGAAAAAACGCATACGCCCTTTTTGGCCAAGTGCATCATTGTGGACGTTCTGCCTCTTTTCCTATGCTTTACATGCAATTCCAGTCTACTTCCTGAAATTGGTTTCCTGCAATTCTGCCCCGCTTTCAAGTCCTCTTGGCAGCCTTACTTCAATATATTTTTGGATGATAGCTGTCATTTATAACTCTGAAGCTTTGTGAATTACAGTGCCCCTGAGCTCCTTTTTTCAACTGGCTTTCTTGTGAGCTGGCCGCAACACCGCAGGATTGCTTCAGGCCCTAGTGTGGTTCCGGCATGGCTCGCTGAGCCTTTGGTTAATTCCTCTTCCTGGTGGGAAATGAGAGTTAAATTTGCCCGTCCAGACTCCTCCAGCTAGTCTCTCATTGGTTCTCCCTATTCCTGTTCATTTTCCGCAGAAATTGCAAACTGGGCCAAACAGGAGGTTAAAGGCACTGACTCTCCAAGTGGGGAGAGTGTTAGTAAAGCATCTGGAATGTTGCACCCGAGTACCAGGGGACGAAAACTGAGACACATTTGAACACGTTTCCCGATCACACGGTGGATCATACTCTGGGTTCCACATGCATGTTTTAGCTGAAGGAAGAATCCCTTAAACCTGGAGAGTTTAGAACCATGGAATGGGTTCCATGCAATATGACTTCAAAGGGTCTGCATTTGCTCACCGAACCTCACCAATCCTATCACTGCTGCGTTTATGCTGCTGTACACACGCTGGATTCTCTTTCGGAGACATATAAATCCATAGGTTTTAAGATTCTTACTAGTCAGGTATATTCTTAGGCGTTTAATATGGGGTGTTGAGTCCACTTCGTTGAGCAAGCAGTAGCTCTTGTCTATTACATATTTGGCTTATGGAAAGGTATCTGTGCTAATTTCAATCTCTGGTTTTATGCAGCACCCCAACTCACCTTTCCCCTTAAGCAAGCATAAGTTGGTTTTCTACATTTTAGACCCTATTCTGTTTTGTAATTCAGTTCCTGTGTAGCCAAGTTTACATTCCGTGTATTAGTGATACCTTATGATGTTTCTTTTTCTGTGTGACTTATTTCACTTAGAATCATCGTACCTGAATCCACTCATTATGCTGCTACTGGCCTGATGACATAGATTTCATTGCTGAGTGATATTACATTGTACGTAAGTACCACAACTTTTTTATCCATTTTTCGCATTCTGCGATATTGAACTTGTACCGTAAACGAGGTTCTTGTAAACAGAGCTGTCCCAAACTTTGGGGTGGCTGTGTCTTTTTCATTTTAATTTCCCTAATCTATAGGACCATAAGTGGAAGTGCCCTAGGCTCTGTTGCTTGTTTTTTAGATGTTTCAGGAAACACCATACACTTCTCCAGAGTGGCTGTTGGCAATTTACATCCCGCCCATCAGCCTAAGTAGGCTCCCAGTTCTCCATCGTCTGTCCTGCCTTTCTGGATTTTACACTTTTTTCAGATGGCCCTTTTGACCGGGGGGCAGTGAGACTTCATTGTAGTGCAGATTTCCTTTGCAAGCTTGCTTGGTTGGCCAGAAAGGGCGTATGCGTTTCTTCCTGAATATATTCAGGAAGAAACGCATACGCCCTTTTTGGCCAAGTGCATCATTGTCGACGTTCTGAGTCTTTTCATATGTTTTCAATGCAGTTCCTGTCTACCTCTTGAAATCGGTTTCCTGCAATTCTGCCTTGCTGTCAGTGCCTCTTCATAGCCTTACCTCAATATACTTTTGGAAAATAGTTGGCCTTTATAACTCTGCAGGTTTTTGAAATGCAGTGGCCCTTAGCTCCATTTTTCAGCTCTTATTTTTGTGATCTTGCCTCATATCCACAGGATTTCTTCAGGCCCTATCCTTCTTCTGGGGCGCCTTGCTCTGCCTTTGGTTAATTCTTCTTCCTGATGTGAAATTAGAGTGATATGTGCCCATTGAAACCGCTACAGCTATTTTCTCACTGGTTCCCCCTATTCCCATTCATCCTCCGCACTAACTGCAGACTGTGCGATACCGGAACTTAAAGGCATTGACTCTCCATGTGGAGATGTTGTTAGTAAAGTGGCTGGAATGTTGATCCGGAGCCCCAGGAGAGGAAAATGAGGTGCGTTTTAGAAACCTTTCCCGATCATATGGTATACCATCTGCTGGATTCCCCATGCATGGTTTAGCTGTAGGAAGATTCCCTTCAACCTGGAGTGTTGGGACCCTTGGAATGAGTAGTATGAAGTATTGCATTAAACTTTCGGCAGTTGCTCACCAAAGCTCACCAATGCTCTCAGCCCCAAGTGTCCAGCCTTATGTCTTATCCAGCTGTGGGTTTATATGTGGTCATTACAGGTTGCATCACAGCCCCTGAGCGAATTTTGTAAGAATTTTTCTCTCTTTCATTGTTTCTGCGTTTTGGTTTTAAAATTTATTTCTATAATGGGGTTTAGCTCATTTTCACTGCTGTGTTTGTGCCGCTCTGCACACACTTGATTCCCTTATGGAGATATATCAATACATGGGTTTTAAGATTCTTATTACTCAGATATATTTCTCTGCGGTGTATAGGGTGTGTTGAGGCCAGTTCATTGAGCAAGGTGTAGATCTTGTCTAATACCTATTTGGTTTATTGAACGGTATCTGTGCTAATTTCAAACTCTGGTTTTATGCATCACCCCACCTCTCCTTTCCCCTTAAGCTGACATAAGTGTGTTTTCTAAATGTGAGACACTGTTCTGTTTTGTAATTCATTTTTTGTGCAGCCATATTTATCCTCCCTCTATAAGTGATATCTTATGATATGTTTCTTTTTCTGTTTGACTTATTTCAAGTAGTATTATCGGACCTAAATCCACTCTTTATCCTTCTACTAGCCTTATTACATTGATTTCATGGTGAAGAGATATTCCATTGTACATAAGTACCACATTTTCTTTATCCATTGTTCTCTTTCCTGGGATATTTAAGGTGTACTGAAGTTGAGGTTCTTGTAAACAGAGTAGCCCTAAACTGTGGTGTGCTTGTGTCTTGTTGATTTTTAGACTTCCCTAGATATACTTCCATGATTGGAAGTGCCCTATGCTCTGTAGCTCTGTTTTTTAGATGATTTAGGAACCACCATACACTTCTCCAGAGTGGCTCTCGGCAGTTCACACACTGTCCATCAGCGTATAAAGGCTCCCTGTTCTCCATGGCCTGTCCTGCATTTCTGGTTTTTACAATTTTTTCGGATGGCCCTTTTGACCGGTGGGAAATGAGACTTCTTTGTTGTGCACATTTGCATTGCTTGCTTGCTTGGTTGCCCATAAAGTGCGTATGCGTTTTTTCCTGGATATATTCAGGAAAAAACGCATACTCCCTTTTGGGCCAACTACATCATTGTCGAAATTCTGCCGCTTTTCATGTACTTTAAGGACGAGTCCAATCTATCTCTTGAAATCTGTTTCTTGCAATTCTGTCTTGCATTCAGATCCTCTTCTTTGCCTTACCTCAACATATTTTTGGACGTTAGTTTTCATTTATAACTCTGCAGGTTTGTGAATTGCAGTGACCCTGAGCTCCATTTTTTAAGTTGCTCTTTTGTGAGCTGGCCTCAAAGCCGCAGGATTGCTTCAGGCCCTATTTTGGCTCCGGCGAGGCGGGCTGAGCCTTTTTTTAATTCTTACTCTTAATGGGAAATTAGAGTGACATGTGCCCGTCCAAACCCCTACAACTATTCTCTCATTGGTTCCCCCTCTTCCCGTTCATCCTCCTCACAATTTGCAAAATGTGTGAAACAGAAGTTTAAATGTGCTGATTCTCTAAGTGGGGAGATTCTAAGTAACGTGGCTGGAATGATGAACAGGAGCACCAGGAGAGGATAAATGAGGTGCATTTTAGACACATCTCCCGATCACATGGTGTTTTCCATGCATGTTTTCCATGCATGTTTTAGCTGTAGGAAGATTCCTTGAACCTGCAGATTTGGGACCCATTGAATGGGTACCAGGTAGTATTACTTTAAAGGGTGTGCATTTCCTCACCCAACCTCACATTTCTCTTAGCGCGAACAGTTTCCAGCCTTATGTCTCATCCTGCTGTGGGTCTAGATGTGTTCAATCCATGTTGCATCACCGTCCCTGAGGAAAAGTTGTAAGAGGTTTTCTCTGTCTCTCTGTCGTTTATTTTTTTCAATTTATTACTATATTGGTTACAACTGATTTTCAAAGCTCTGTTTCTTGCTGCTGTACATCCACTTGATTCACGTACAGAGAGACATCAATAAATTCTTTTTCAGATTCTTACCAGTCATAGATATTCTTTTCCGGTGACTTGAGTGTGCTGAGTGCAGTTCTTTTAGCTACCGTGTAGGCCTTGTTGATTATCAGTTTGGTATTTGGAATGGTATCTTTGCTAATTTCAACCTCCTGGATGATGCCTCACCCCTCCCCACCTTTCCCGTTTAGCAGCCTTACGCATGTTTTCTACATATTTGACTATGTTTTTGTTTTGTAATTTATTTCATGTGTAGCCATTTTGGATTCCACCTTTAAGTGATATCTTATGATATGTGTCTTTTTCTTTTTGAATTATGTCACTTAGAATGATCATACGTAACTCCTCCGGAGTTGTTACAACTGGCCATATTTCATTGATTTCCAGGCTGAGTAATATTCCACTCTACATAAGTACCACATCTCTATCCATTTTTTCCCTCCAGAGACATTTAAGTTATATCCTAGTCGAGGATCTTTTAAACAGAGAGGCAGTAAACATTGGGGTGCCTGTGTCCTCTCGATTTTTGTTTTTCCCAAGATATACGCCCATGAGTGCAAGTGCCCTATGCTCTGTAGCTCATTTTTTAGATGCTTTAGTAAACACAATACACTTCTCCAGAATGGCCGTTGGCAATATACATTTCCACTATAAGCCTCACAGGGCTCCCTCTTCTCCTTGCCCTGTCCTGCATTTCTGGTGTTTACACTTTATGAGGATGGCTTTTCTGACTGATGCGAAGTGATATCTTTTGTAGTATTGATTTCCAGTGCCCACCTGTTTGGTTGGCTAAAAAAGTGTATGCCCTTTTCTTGAATATATACAGAAAAAAACGCATACAGCCTTTTTGGCCAACTGCAATGTTGGCAATGTTCAGCCCCTTTTCTTGTGCTTAATGGCGAGTCCTTTCTACCTCCTCAAATCCCTTTCCTGCCATTCTCCCTTGCTTACCAATCCTTTTCTTTGACTTTCCTCAAGACATTTTTCAGTGATAGATATTTTCAACTCTGCAGTTTCGTGAATTTTACTGCCCCTGAGTTCCATTGTTCAACTTGTGTTTATGGGAACTGGCCACAAAGCAGTGGGATTTCCTCAAGCCCTATACTGTTTCCATGGGCAACCCTAGCCTTTGGTCAATTCGTCTTCCTGATTGGAAATTAGAGTGACATGTGCCTGTCTGAACACCTAGGACTTGTCTCTCATTGTTCCTCATCCTTCCGCTTCATCCTCTGGGCAAATTCCAAACTGTACGCAACAGGATGTTGACAGTGCTGACATCTCCAAGTGGGGAGACTGTTAGTAAAGACGCTGGAGGGGTGAACCCGAGCACCAGGAGATGAGGAGATGAGATGCCTTTTCCAAATTCTTCCCGATCAGACGGTATACCATCCTCTGGGTGTGACAGACATGTTTTAGCAGTAGGAAGGGTCCCATTCATGTAAGGAGAACACCAGGGCTTTTTCAAAATCAGTGTCTCCCCGAAACCCAAACTGGGGAAATTTTTAAGCTACGGCTACACATATGTTCATTAAGGGCCTTGGGAAGTAGGCAGAGTCCAAACTTTAGATGATTGAAGTCTTCAGGGTCAGAAGCACTCACCACCGGCTTCCCTTAGGTTACACTTTAACTGTCATTGATAGATGATGTCAATAAAAATATCTATTCTTTTTCCGATTATTTCCCCTTATAGGTTATTGCAAAATATTGAGTGTAGTTCCCTGTGCTATACAGTAGTTCCTTGTTGATGATCTATTTTATACATAGCAGTGTGTATGTTTTAATTCCAAACTGTTAATTTATCCCTCCTCCCACCTTTCCCCTTTGATAATAATAAATTATAAGATTTTATACTTCTCAGAAATGGGGGAGCTGAAAGAGAGGTATCATTTTCAATGGAAAAGCATTTAAAACAAGATTGAAGCTTTAACCAAGATTATTAGATGTACATCCTTGGAAAGAAATCACTTCATTTCTCTAATATTGACCTGACAAATAAGACAAACCTTTTCACTGAACTTGCTTATAATAAAGTGATGGAAATATCAAATGGAAGTGTTAGAAACATCTTATTTTACCCGAGCCTTATAAACTGTTCTATGTTAACTACAGTTTGGCTCACACATCTGTTCATTGAAGTTACAGTAGTCTCAATTTCTGTTACTGATCCTCCAGAGTGGACCCCAACAAGTGTCCCCCTGCCCAGTGTCATTGGGGCCAACAGATCGAGACTGAGTTTGGTTCACAAGCAAAGGAAACTTTATATTTTGATCAGAGAATGGAGAGGTGAGAGCATGCACTACCCCGTGGGCTGTGGGCTGGGCTGCTGTGTAGAGATCCTGTCAGAGTCAGTGGGAGGGAGGGGGCGGAGCTCTCGAGGGCCGGGTTGGCTGCAGCTCAGGCTCTATATCTCGGAGTCTGCACTGGGCCCCAGGAGCTGAGGTGTCGACCCAGCCATTCTGCACTAGGAAATCTGGTCTGAAGTGCCGGGTGTGGAACCTCTGTATGCGGGACCCTAGGAGCACGTGAAATTAGACAAAGCACAAAGGATAAAAAAGGTCAGACTTGACTTTATTGCCCAGATTCTATTTTTATCTCCCAGGGATTTTTAATGGGCTTTGCTGGGGACAAACCCCTCCTCTGCCTTTTGTCCCATTCCTCATTCTTGGAGTGCTGAGGGTGCAGACCCTTCTTCTGTAACTGCTGAGTGCTGAGTTGGGAGCCCTCATACCAGGGGACGAGGGTCAGAACTTCTCCCCAGCAGCCTCCAGGTGACGTTGATTGGCCCCAGGACCCCTGCCTCCCTGCTCGTCCGCCTGAGCACCAGCATTGGAAGTGTTATAGATTCTAATGACCTTTAAGGGTCCAGGAAAGAGATGTGCAGAGACGCTGTGGGGGCCGGTTTCACCCCGCCCCACATTTGTTCGGCCACCTTAGGCTGACCGTTTCTGCCAGCCTAGATGCTCTGACCAGTAGTCTGCTCTTTCTTCAATTAGGTCCCTGAATTAACGTAAAAACAGCACCAGGTGTCAGAGCCCTGCCCGCTCAACTCCCAGACAGTCCAGGGTCAGTGGTGATCAAGGACCATGATGGCCACTGAGTCAACAGCCTTTTGAAGTAAACAGGAGTCCAGCCGGTCTTATTGGCCACCATCATCACGGTGTCTGTAGGCTTTTCTATGGTGACAGTGTGATATACGGTTCCCCCGCCAAGATTATTAGCTCCCCTCCGGGTGCAGTAAGTCCTGCAAGCAGTAGTCTACTCCTTCGGGACACACTACTGTTGTTTTATGAGAGAAACTCCAGGTCAAGTGATGTTCACACGAGTCGTCATGGTGCCCTGCTGCCCCCGGTTATCTCTCTGGATGTTGGAGTTGGAGGGCCTCCTCACTCGAGGTCGGTGTGCCCACGGAGCGAACCCTGCAACTTCAGGGCATGGTTGGTGATTAGGATCACCACGTGGGGTCCTTTTCCCTTAGGAGGGAGGTGGCCTTTTGGGCTGCTGATTTCCAGGTTTTTAGATACCGCCAGTATCTTGGCCAGATGTGGCAGTGGGCCAAGCCCCTTGGTGACTGTAGTTTATCCTACCTGGATGGCATTCTTGCGTTGTTCCATTTCAAGTGGTCCCAGTTTGTGCACTAATTCTCCAATGGCGATTCACCTTTCACCGGGAATGGAAAGGTCAAAGCGTTTAGCTCAATTAGGGAGTTCCAGGGCAAGGGTCTGAATTGACTGCTCTTTCCATTCTTGAAAGGCCACTTCTGGATTCTGTTCAAAAGGATCATCATCTTTTCCTTTCAGTGTTTCATATAGAGGCCCAGCTAGTAGACTGTAGTTAGGGATCCAGAAGCAGCAAACCCTGGCCTCCCCAGGAACCCCTAAGCTGTCTTCTCGTTTTAGAAAGGGGTAAGGCTGCAAATGGTTTCTTCCCTTTCCTGGGATGGGCTTCTCCGACCTTGTGTGAGAATGAAGCCCAGGCAGGTCACCGCAGTCTGTGATATTTGAGCTTTTTCTTGGACAACTTCTATCCTTTATTGGCTTGGTAGTTCAGAGGCCTCCTTAGTAGGGCTGGCGATCAGAATGTCGTCTGCATATTGAAGGAGGGTTTCCTTTTCCAGAGGTAGAACTTTTCGGTCTTTAGCTAAGCTTTCCCCAAAGATGGTGTGGGGATTTTTGAACCCTTGGGGCAAGACGGCCCGGAAGTATTGTTTTAGTTGTATGTTGAGTCCTGCCACTCACAAGCCAAAATTTCTTGTGACTCTGGGACTAATGGAATACAAAAGAAGGCATCATTGAAGACTAATACAGAATACCATGTCCTGGTGGTTGGTAGAATGACCAGCAGGGTGTAGGAATTAGGAGCAACTGGAGGTATATCCTCGGTGGCTTCACTGACTGTCCTGACATCCTTTACCAGGTCCCCAGCAGCCCATGGAGCTCTCGTGGTCAGGCCAATCCCAGGATATGGAGCTCTCCTGGGCAGGTACCCCACCCCCAAGCCAGCCCACGGGGCTCTCGTGGTCAGGCCCCTCCCAGGATACAGAGCTACCCTTGCAGGTACCGTGGCAGGCCTGGGCACACAGGAACCGTGCACATAGCCCTCATTGAAGAGCACCCCCAGCTCACCTGTCGCTCAGAGCTGACACAGAGCACCTCAGAGCAGGACTTGAACTAACAAACAGCAGCTCCGACAGGTCTGTGACCCTGGGCATCACTCTGTGTGGCCTCCCTCCACCTGGTCTTCCAGAGACTTCCACTGCACCCGGGGCACCAGGCCTCTGTCTCCAACCACCACCCACCCCTCCTCTCCCTGACTCCTGGGTTCCTCTCATTAGGAGAGGGTTTTCTTGAAGTTGTCTCCCACTCATGGGCCAGATAAAATGATTAGAAAACAAGCCAAAGCTGCAGCCCCTTGTCTATCCTGACTCTCAGGAGCCCACACCTGTTCCTTGGACCTGGCCGGTTCAGCAAGTTCCATTTTCTGCAACTGTGAGCCCCTGAGGGGTGACGATTGGCTGACCTGGGCAGCCTTACGGTGCCGGCCAGCCCTCCCCAGGTGTGCCTGGGTTGAGATCAATATAAATACCACTCCAGGCAGCAAGAGCCCCTGCAGCTGTGTCTGACGCCATTTTCTCTGCCCTGTCAGCAGTCTCGGGGCTGGGCTGGTGGGAGGGAGTGAGAGGCCACGGCTTTGTGGGTGGCCCAGTGTGAGTGGGGCTCTGCTGGACTTTCTGCAGCAGTTGCCAGGCTGCCACCTGCTAAAGAAGAGGATGTGTCACCCATACCTGCTGCTGGAATTGCTCCCTGGGCAGAGGTGAGGAAGGAAAAAAGCAGTGGGGGCAGGGACAGGACGGGTATCTCAGGCAGGGAAATGGAAATCTTCCAGAAGAGCACCCAGGGCCAGGACCATCCTGGCTGGCCTGCAGGCACCAAGTCAGCTGGCATGCTGTCACTCGTGTGGCTCCATGGCCCTTCCTCTAGGCTTTCAAGTCCTTGTATATATTCAGGTGTTTTACCTGGGAAGGGTGGGAACAGTTCAGCAGCAACTGGCCTGGGGCTCAGCTCACGTTTACTCACAGATGCCTCGGCACGGTGCCCCAGCTTTGCAATGAGGACGCTTGTTGTGTGGGGGCTGCTGGCTGAATGGGAGACGATTCCCCACCACTGACCAACTTCAGAATTGTTTACAACTGGAGCAAGTGCCCTGATACGGTTTTCCTCTGAGTAACTGGTGGGTTCTGTTTTTTTTTTCTCTTTTTCGTTTTTGGTTCAAGGTAGATTTTATTCCTCTTTTTTGTATTTACAGATATAAGCATGGAAATAATTTATTCATATAAATACATGTATGTGAAGGGAATAATTGTTTTTTCTGTTTTATTTTTTAAATTTTATTTCTTTTTAATTTTGAATTTTATTTTACATTTTTATACAGCAGGTTCTTATTGGTTATCTATTTTATACATATAAATGTTTACATGCCAATCCCAATCTCTCAACTCCTCCCACCACCACCACCCCCAAGAGCTTTCCCTCCTTGTTGTCCATACGATTGTTGTCTACATCTGTTGCTCTATTTATGCCTTGCAAAACGGTTAATCTGTACAGTTTTTCTAGGTTCCACATATATGCATGAATATACAAGATTTGTTTTTCTCTTTCTGACTTACTTCACTCTGTATGACAGTCTCTAGATCCATCGACGTCTCTACAAATGACCCAGTTTCATTCCTTTCATGGCTTAGTAATATTCCATTTTATATATGTACCACATCTTTATGCATTCGTCTGTCTGTGGGCATTTAGGTTGCTTCCATTACCTCGATATTGTAAATAGTGATGCAATGAACATTACGGTGAATGTCTCTTTTTGATTTATGGTTTTGTCTGGGTATATGTCCAGTACTGGGATTGCTGTATCATATGGTAATTCTATTATTAGTTTCTTAAGAAACTCCATATTGTTCTCCATAGTGACTGTATCAATTTATATTCCCAACAATAGTGGAAGAGGCTTCCTTTTCTCCACACCCTTTCCAGCATTTGTTGTTTGTAGATTTTCAGATGATGCCCATTCTAACAGGTGTGAGGTGATACCTCATTGTTGAGTCCATTTCGATGAACAAGGGGTAGGTCTTGTCTATTACATATTTGGCTTATGGAACGGTATCTGTGCTAATTTCAAACTCTGGTTTTATGCAGCACCCCAACTCACCTTTCCCCTTAAGCAAGCATAAGTTGGTTTTCTAAACTTGAGACCCTGTTCTGTTTTGTAATTCAGTTCATGTGTAGCCAAGTTTACATTCCGTGCATTAGTGATACCTTATGATGTTTCTTTTTCTGTGTTACTTGTTTCACTTAGAATCACCGTGCCTCAATCCACTCATTATGCTGGTACAGGCCTGGTGACACAGATTTCATTGCTGAGTGATATTGCATTGTACATAAGTACCACAACTTCTTTATCCAGTTTTTGCTCTCTGTGATATTGAACTTGGACCGTAAACGAGGTTCTTGTAAACAGAGCCGTCCCAAATTTTGGGGTGGCTGTGTCTTTTTGATTTTAATTTCCCTAAGCTATAGGACCATAAGTGGAAATGCCCTAGACTCTGTTGCTTTGTTTTTCAGATGTATCAGGAAACACCATACACTTCTCCAGAGTGGCTGTTGGCAATTTACATCCCGCCCATCAGCATAACAAGGCTCCTTTTTCCCCATGGCCTGTCTTGCCTTTCTGGATTTTACACTTTTTTCAGATGGCCCTTTAGACCGGGGGGAAGTGACACTTCATAGTAGTTCGGATTTCCATTGCAAGCTTGCTTGGTTTGCCAAAAAGGGCGTATGTGTTTTTTCCTGAATATATTCAGGAACAAACTCATACGCCCTTTTTTTGCCAAGTGCATCATTGTCGATGTTCTGCCTCTTTTCCTATGCTTTAAATGCAAATCCAGTCTACCTCCTGAAATCGGTTTCCTGAAATTCTGCCCCGCTTTCAAGTCCTCTTGGCAGCCTTACTTCAATATATTTTTGGACGATAGCTGTCATTTAGAACTCTGCAGGTGTGTGAATTACAGGGCCCCTGAGCTCCTTTCTTCAACTCGCTTTCTTGTGAGCTGGCCGCAAACCCGCAAGACTGCTTCAGGCCCTAATCTGCTTCTGGCAGGGCACGCTGAGCCTTTGGTTAATTCCTCTTCCTGGTGGGAAATGAGTGTTAAATATGCCCGTCCAGACACCTACCTCACTCTCAACCCCTTGGTGATGTGGGTCCTCTGGTTTGTGGCCACCTTTGCTGGGTTCCTCACCTTTCGATGATGTGGCCCCACTAGTGTGAGGACACTCCTGCCTGGTTCTCATCTACGTGGTTATGTGGACCCCCTGGTGAGAGTCTGTTCCTGGCTGTGTTCCTCACCCTTCTGTGAGGGAGGTCACTGCTGATAGGTCACTCCTGCATGGCTGGCACACATTGCCTTGGTGAAGTCAGCCATGTGGTGGCAGTAGGAGCGTGCTGAGGATCTCCTCCCCTCGGTGATGAGGGCCCTCTTGCGTCAGGCCCTAACTGCTGGGCTCACCAACTTTTCTTAGTGAGCCCAATGATGCTTGGGCACTCCTCTTAGGATCCCATCTCAATGGGGATGTGGGCCTTCTGCTCTGAAGTCCCAACGGCTGGGTTGTTCACATTTTCATGATGTGGGCTCTCTGGTGTTAGTTCACAGAGGCCTGGATCCCATAGCCTCTGTGCTCTTGGCCACCTGTTGGGAGGTTCCAACTGCTGGATTCCTCACTTTTTTAATTTTTTGGGTCTTCTGTTGTGAGGATCCTCCTGCCTGCCTCACTCCCAGCCCCTTCGTGATGTGTGTCGTCTGGTCTGAGGCCACATGTGCTGGGTTCCTCACCTTTCGATGATGTGGGACCAATGGTCTTAGGAGACTCCTGCCTGGTTCACATCCCCTTGGTGATGTGGGCCCTCTGTTGAGAGTCTGATCCTGGCTGGGTTCCTCACCCATCTGTGAGGTGGGCCGTCTGCTGTGAGGTCACTCCTGCCTGGCTTGCTCACCTCGCCTTGTGGACATGAGCCCTCTGGTGGCACTTGGAGCCTGCTGGGAGCCTCCTCCCCTCGGTGATGAGGGCCCTCTGGCGTCAGGCCCTAACTGCTGGTCTCCCCACATTTTGTGATGTGCGCCCAGTGGTGCGAGGACACTCCAGCCAGGTTCACCTCCCCATTGGGATGTGGGCCTTCTGCTCTGAGGTACCAACGCCTGGGTTGCTCACAGTTTCATGATGTGGGCTCTCTGCTATTAGTTCACTCCTGCCTGCATCCCATAGCTTCTGTGCTCTCGGCCACCTGCTGGGAGGTTCCAACTGCTGGATTCCTCACCTTTCTTATTCTTTGGGCCCTCTGTTTTTAGGCTACTCCTGCCTGCCTCACTCCCATTCCCTTTGTGATATGTGTCCTCTGATTTGAGGCCACATGTGCTGGGTTCCGCACCTTTCGATGATGTGGCCCCACTGGAGGGAAGACAGTCCTGACTGGTTCCCATCCCCTTGCTGATGTGGGCCCTCAGGTGAGAGTCTGATCCTGGCTGGGTTCCCCACCCGTCTGTGAGGTGGCCCCTCTGCTGTGAGGTCATTCATGCCTGTCTGGCACACGTCACCTTGGCGACGTGGGCCCTCTGGTGGCAGTTGGAGTGTGCTGGGATCCTCCTCCCCTCAGTGATGAGGGCCCTCTTGCCTTAGGCCATAACTGCTGGGCTCCCCACATTTTCTGATGTGTGCCAAGTGAGTGAGGACACTCTTGCCAGGTTCCCATCCCCATGGGGATATGGGCCTTCTGCTCTGAGGTCAAAACGGCTGGCTTGCTCACAGTACCATGATGTGGGCCCTCTGCTGTGAGTTCACTCCGGCAAGGATCCCTTATCATCGGTGCTCTGAGCCGCCTGCTGGGAGGTTCCAACTGCTGGATTCCTCAACTTTTTTATTCTATGTGCCCTCTGTTGTGAGGCTCCTCCTGCCTGCCTCACTGCCAGCCCCTTGGTGATGACTGTCCTATGGCTTGAGGCCACATGTGCTGCGTTCCTCACCTTTCGATGATGTGGCCCCACTCGTGTGAGGACACTCCTGCCTGGTTCCCATCCCCTTGGTGAGGTGGGCCCTCTGGCGAGAGTCTAATCCTGGCTGGGTTCCTCAACGTTCTGTGAGGTAGGCCCTCTGCTGTGAGGTCACTCCTGCCTGGCTGGCACACGTCACCTTGGAGACGTGAGCCCTCTGGTGGCAGTTGGAGCGTGCAGGGTGCCTCCTCCTCTCGGTGATGACGGCCCTCTGGCATCAGGCCCTAAATGGTGGGCTCCCCACATTTTCTGATGTGCGCCCAGTGGTGCGAGGACACTCCAGCCAGGTTCCCATTCCCATGGGGATGTGGGCCTTCTGCGCTGAGGTCCCAACGCCTGGGTTGCTCACAGTTTTATGATGTGGGCCCTCTGCTGTGAGTTCACTGCGGCCTAGATCCCATAGCCTCGGTGTTCTGAGCCGCCTGCTGGAAGGTCTAAATGCTGGAATCCTCACGTTTTTTATATTATGTGCCCTGTGTTGTGAGGCTACTCCTGCCTGCCTCACTCCAAGGCCCTTGGTGATGTGGGTCCTCTGGTTTGAGGACACATGTGCTGGGTTCCTCACCTTAAGATGATGAGGCCCCACTGGTGTGAGGATAATCCTGACTGGTTCCCATCCCCTTTGTGATGTGGGCCCTCTGGTGAGAGTCTGATCCTGGCTGGGTTCCTCACCCATCTGTGAGGTGGGCCCTCTACTATCAGGTAACTCTTGCCTGGCTTGCTCACCTCGCCTTGTTAACATGAGCCCTCTGGTGGCACTTGGACCCTGCTGGGAGCCTCCTCACCTCTGTGATGAGGGCCCTCTGACGTCAGGCCCTAACTGCTGGGCTCCCCAACTTTTCTTAGTGAGCCCAGTGATGCTCGGGCACTCCTCTTAGGTTCCCATCTCCATGGGGATGTGGGCCTTCTGCTCTGAGGTTCCAACGGCTGGGTTGATCACAATTTCATGATGTGGGCTCTCTGGTGTTAGTTCACTGTGGCCTGGATCCCATAGCCTCTGTGCTCTTGGCCGCCTGCTGGGAGGTTCCAACTGCTGGATTCCTCACTTTTTTAATTTTTTAGGCCCTCTGTTGTGAGGATCCTCCTGCCTGCCTCACTCCCAGCCCCTTCGTGATGTGTGTCGTCTGGTTTGAGGCCACATGTGCTGGGTTCCTCACCTTTCGATGATGTGGGACCAATGGTCTTAGGAGACTCCTGCCTGGTTCACATCCCCTTGGTGATGTGGGCCCTCTGTTGAGAGTCTGATCCTGGCTGGGTTCCTCACCCTTCTGTGAGGTGGGCCGTCTGCTGTGAGGTCACTCCTGCTTGGCTTGCTCACCTCGCCTTGTGGACATGAGCCTTCGGTGGCACTTGGAGCCTGCTGGGAGCCTCCTCCCCTTGGTGATGAGGGCCCTCTGGCGTCAGGCCCTAACTGCTGGGCTCCCCACATTTTGTGATGTGCGCCCAGTGGTTCGAAGACACTCTATCCAGGTTCACATCCCCATTGGGATGTGGGTCTTCTGCTCTGAAGTCCCAACGGCTGGGTTGTTCACAGTTTCATGATGTGGGCTCTCTGCTGTTAGTTCACTCTGGCCTGGATGCCATAGCCTCTGTGCTCTGGGCCGCCTGCTGGGAGGTTCCAACTGCTCGATTCCTCAACTTTTGTATTCTATGGGTCCTGTGTTGCGATGCTCCTCCTGCCTGCCTCACTCGCAACCCCTTCGTGATGTGGGTCCTCTGGTTTGAGGCCACATGTGCTGGGTTCCGCAACTTTCAATGATGTGGCCCCACTGGTGTGAGGACACTCCTGCCTGGTTCCCATCCCCTTGGTGATGTGGGCCTTCTGGTGACAGTCTTATCCTGGCTGGGTTCCTCACTCTTCTGTGAGGTAGGCCCTCTGCTGTGAGGTCAATCCTGCCTGACTTGCACACATCACCTTGGCGACGTGGGCCCTCTGTTGGCACATGGAACCTGCTGGGAGCCTCCTGCCCTCGGTGATGACGGCCCTCTAGCATCAGGCCATAACTGCTGGGCTCCCCACGTTTTCTGATGTGAGCCCAGTGATGCCAGGACACTCCTGTCAGGTTCCCATCCCCATGGGGATGTGGGCTTTCTGCTCTGAGGTCCCAACGCCTGGGTTGCTCACAGTTTCATGATGTGGGCTCTCTGGTGTTAGTTCACTCCTGCCTGCATCCCATAGCTTCTGTGCTCTCGGCCGCCTGCTGGGAGGTTCCAAATGCTGGATTCCTCACCTTTTTTATTCTTTGGGCCCTCTGTATTTAGGCTACTCCTACCTGCCTCACTCCCATCCCCTTTGTGATGTATGTCCTCTGATATGAGGCCGCATGTGCTGGGTTCCTCACCTTTCGATGATGTGGCCCCACTGGTGGGAGGACAGTCCTGACTGGTTTCCATCCCCTTGGTGTTGTGGGCCCTCTGGCGAGAGTCTCATCCTGCCTCGGTTCCTCACCCTTCTGTGAGATAGGCCCTCTGCTGTGAGGTCACTACTGCCTGGCTGACGCATGCCTCCTTGTAGACGTGGGCCCTCTGTTGGCAGTTGGAACCTGCTGGGAGTCTCCTCCCCTCAGTTATGAGGGCCCCCTGGCGTCAGGCCCTAACTGCTGGGCTCCTAACATTTTCTGATATGTGCTAAGTGGTGCGAGGCCACTCCTGCCAGGTTCCCATCCCAATGGGGATGTGGGCCTTCTGTTCTGAGGTCCCAACGGCTGGGCTGCTCACAGGTTCATGATGTGGGCCGTCTGTTGTGAGTTCACTGTGGCCTGGATCTCATAGCCTCGGTGCTCTGGGCCACTTGCTGGGAGGTTCCAACTGCTGGATTCCTCAACTTTTATATTCTATGGACCCTGTGTTGTGAGGCTGGTCCTGCCAGCCTCGTTCCGAACCCCTTAGTGATGTGGTTCCTCTGGTTTGAGGCTACATGTGCTGGGATCCTCACCTTTCGATGATGTTGTCCCACTGGTTTGGGGACACTCCTGCCTTGTTCCCATCCCCTTGGTGATGTGGACCCTCTGGTGAGAGTCTGATCCTGGCTGTGTTCCTCACCCTTCTGTGAGGTGGGCCCTCTGCTGTGAGGTCACTCCTCACCTTTCTTATTTTTAGGCCCTCTTTTGTGAGGCTCCTCCTGCCTGCCTCACTCCCAGCCCCTTGATGATGGGTGTCCTATGGTTTGAAGCCACATGTTCTGGGTTCCTCAGCTTTAGATGATGTGGCCCTACTCATGTGAGGACACTCCTGCCTGGTTCGAATCCATTTGGTGATGTGGGCCCTCTGGTGCGAGTGTGATCCTGACTGGGTTCATCACACTTCTCTGAGGTGGGCCCTCTGCTGTGAGGTCATTCGTGCCTGGTTGGCACACATCACCTTGGCGACGTCAGCCCTCTGGTGGCAGTTGGAGCCTGCTGGGAGCCTCCTTCCCTTGGTGATGAGGGTCCTCTGGCGTCAGGCCCTAACTGCTGGTCTCCCAAAATTTTCTGATACGTTCTCAGTGGTGCGAGGACACTCCTACCAGATTTATATCCCCATGGGGATGTGGGCCTCCTGCTCTGAGGTCCCAATGGCTGGGTTGCTCAGTTTCATGACATGGGCCCTCTTCTGTGAGTTCACTGTGGCCTGGATCCCATAGCCTCGGTGCTCTGGGCCGCCTGCTGGGAGGTTCCAACTGCTGGATTCCTCACTTTTTTGTTCTATGGGCCCAGTGTTGTGAGGCTACTCCTGCCTGCCTCACTCCGAGGCCCTTGGTGATGTGGGTCCTCTGGTTTGAGGACACATGTGCTGAGTACCTCACCTTTCGATGATGTGGCCCCACTGGTGTGAAGACACTCCTGCCTGGTTCCCATCCCCTTGGTGATGTGGGCCCTCTGGTGAGAGTCTGATGTTGGCTGATTTTCTCACCCTTCTGTGAGCTGGGACCTCTGCTGTGAGGTAACTCCTGCCTGGCTTGCTCACGTTGCCTTGACAACGTGAGCCTTCAGGTGGCAGTTGGAGCCTGCTGGGAATCTCCTCCCCTCGGTTATGAGAGCTCTGGATAAAAGACATATGCCCTCTTTTGCCAAGTGCATTATTTTCCAAGTTCTGTCTCTTTTCCTATGCTTTAAGAGTGACTCCAGTGTACCTTCTGAAATCGGTTTCCAGCAATTCTGCACCGTTTTCAAGTCCTCTTCGCAGCCTTACTTCAGTATAATTTTGGATGATACCTGTCATTTATAACTCTGCAGGTTTGTGAATTACAGTGCCCCTGAGCTCCTTTCTTCAACTTGCTTTTTTCTGAGCTGGCCGCAACACCGCAGGATTGCTTCAGGCCCTAGTGTGGTTCCGGCATGGCTCGCTGAGCGTTTGGTTAATTCCTCTTCCCGGTGGGAAATGAGAGTTAAATTTGCCCGTCCAGACTCCTCCAGCTAGTCTCTCATTGGTTCTCCCTATTCCTGTTCATTTTACGCAGAAATTGCAAACTGGGCCAAACAGGAGTTTAAAGGCACCGACTCTCCAAGTGGGGAGAGTGTTAGTAAACCGTCTGGAATGTTGCACCCGAGTACCAGGGGACGAAAACTGAGACACATTTGAACACGTTTCCCGATCACACGGTGAATCATACTCTGGGTTCCACATGCATGTTTTAGCTGAAGGAAGAATCCCTTAAACCTGGAGAGTTGAGACCCATGGAATGGGTACCATGCAATATGATTTCAAAGGGTCTGCATTTGCTCACCGAACCTCACCAATCCTATCACTGCTGCGTTTATGCCGCTGTACACACTCTGGATTCTCTTTCGGAGACATATAAATCCATAGGTTTTAAGATTCTTACTAGTCAGGTATATTCTTAGGCGTTTAATATGGGGTGTTGAGTCCACTTCGTTGAGCAAGCAGTAGCTCTTGTCTATTACATATTTGGCTTATGGAAAGGTATCTGTGTTAATTTCAATCTCTGGTTTTATGCAGCACCCCAACTCACCTTTCCCCTTAAGCAAGCATAAGTTGGTTTTCTACATTTGAGACCCTATTCTGTTTTGTAATTCAGTTCCTGTGTAGCCAAGTTTACATTCCGTGTATTAGTGATACCTTATGATGTTTCTTTTTCTGTGTGACTTATTTCTCTTAGAATCATCGCACCTAAATCCACTCATTATGCTGCTACTGGCCTGATGACATAGATTTCATTGCTGAGTGATATTGCATTGTACGTAAGTACCACAACTTCTTTATCCATTTTTCGCTTTCTGCGATATTGAACTTGTACCGTAAACGAGGTTCTTGTAAACAGAGCCGTCCCAAACTTTGGGGTGGCTGTGTCTTTTTGATTTTAATTTCCCTAATCTATAGGACCATAAGTGGAAGTGCCCTAGGCTCTGTTGCTTTGTTTTTTAGATGTTTCAGGAAACACCATACACTTCTCCAGAGTGGCTGTTGGCAATTTACATCCCGCCCATCAGCATAACAAGGCTCCCAGTTCTCCATGGCCTGTCCTGCCTTTCTGGATTTTACACTTTTTTCAGATGGCCCTTTTGACCGGGGGGCAGTGAGACTTCATTGTAGTGCAGATTTCCTTTGCAAGCTTGCTTGGTTGGCCAAAAAGGGCGTATGCGTTTTTTCCCGAATATATTCAGGATAAAACGCATACGCCCTTTTGGCCAAGTGCATCATTGTGGACGTTCTGCCTCTTTTCCTATGCTTTACATGCAATTCCAGTCTACCTCCTGAAATCGGTTTCCTGCAATTCTGCCCCGCTTTCAAGTCCTCTTGGCAGCCTTACTTCAATATATTTTTGGACGATAGCTGTCATTTATAACTCTGCAGTTTTGTGAATGACAGTGCCCCTGAGCTCCTTTCTTCAACTCGCTTTCTTGTGAGCTGGCCGCAACACCGCAGGATTGCTTCAGGCCCTAGTGTGGTTCCGGCATATCTCAGTGAGCCTTTGGTTAATTCCTCTTCCTGGTGGGAAATGAGAGTTAAATTTGCCCGTCCAGACACCTCCAGCTAGTCTCTCATTGGTTCTCCCTATTCCTGTTCATTTTCCACAAAAATTGCAAACTGGGCCAAACAGGAGGTTAAAGGCACTGACTCTCCAAGTGGGGAGAGTGTTAGTAAAGCATCTGGAATGTTGCACCCGAGTACCAGGGGACGAAAACTGAGACACATTTGAACACGTTTCCCGATCACATGGTGGATCATACTCTGGGTTCCACATGCATGTTTTAGCTGAAGGAAGAATCCCTTAAACCTGGAGAGTTGAGACCCATGGAATGCGTACCATGCAATATGATTTCAAAGGGTCTGCATTTGCTCACCGAACCTCACCAATCCTATCACTGCTGCGTTTATGCCGCTGTACACACTCTGGATTCTCTTTCGGAGACATATAAATCCATAGGTTTTAAGATTCTTACTAGTCAGGTATATTCTTAGGCGTTTAATATGGGGTGTTGAGTCCACTTCGTTGAGCAAGCAGTAGCTCTTGTCTATTACATATTTGGCTTATGGAAAGGTATCTGTGTTAATTTCAATCTCTGGTTTTATGCAGCACCCCAACTCACCTTTCCCCTTAAGCAAGCATAAGTTGGTTTTCTACATTTGAGACCCTATTCTGTTTTGTAATTCAGTTCCTGTGTAGCCAAGTTTACATTCCGTGTATTAGTGATACCTTATGATGTTTCTTTTTCTGTGTGACTTATTTCACTTAGAATCATCGTACCTGAATCCACTCATTATGCTGCTACTGGCCTGATGACATAGATTTCATTGCTGAGTGATATTGCATTGTACGTAAGTACCACAACTTCTTTATCCATTTTTCGCTTTCTGCGATATTGAACTTGTACCGTAAACGAGGTTCTTGTAAACAGAGCCGTCCCAAACTTTGGGGTGGCTGTGTCTTTTTGATTTTAATTTCCCTAATCTATAGGACCATAAGTGGAAGTGCCCTAGGCTCTGTTGCTTTGTTTTTTAGATGTTTCAGGAAACACCATACACTTCTCCAGAGTGGCTGTTGGCAATTTACATCCCGCCCATCAGCATAACAAGGCTCCCAGTTCTCCATGGGCTGTCCTGCCTTTCTGGATTTTACACTTTTTTCAGATGTCCCTTTTGACCGGGGGGCAGTGAGACTTCATTGTAGTGCAGATTTCCTTTGCAAGCTTGCTTGGTTGCCCAAAAAGGGCGTATGCGTTTTTTCCTGAATATATTCAGGAAAAAACGCATACGCCCTTTTTGGCCAAGTGCATCATTGTGGACGTTCTGCCTCTTTTCCTATGCTTTACATGCAATTCCAGTCTACCTCCTGAAATCGGTTTCCTGCAATTCTGCCCCGCTTTCAAGTCCTCTTGGCAGCCTTACTTCAATATATTTTTGGACGATAGCTGTCATTTATAACTCTGCAGGTGTGTGAATTACAGGGCCCCTGAGCTCCTTTCTTCAACTCGCTTTCTTGTGAGCTGGCCGCAACACCGCAGGATTGCTTCAGGTCCTAGTGTGGTTCCGGCATGGCTCGCTGAGCCTTTGGTTAATTCCTCTTCTTGGTGGGAAATGAGAGTTAAATTTACCCATCCAGACACCTCCAGCTAGTCTCTCGTTGGTTCTCCCTATTCCTGTTCATTTTCCGCAGAAATTGCAAACTGGGTCAAACAGGAGGTTTAAGGCACTGACTCTCCAAGTGGGGAGAGTGTTAGTAAAGCGTCTGGAATGTTGCACCCGAGTGCCAGGGGACGAAAACTGAGACACATTTAAACATGTTTCCCGATCACACGGTGGATCATCCTCTGGGTTCCACATGCATGTTTTAGCTGAAGGAAGAATCCCTTAATCCTGGAGAGTTGAGGACCATGGAATGGGTACCATGCAATATGACTTCAAAGGGTCTGCATTTGCTCACCGAACCTCACCAATCCTATCACTGCTGCGTTTATGCCGCTGTACACATGCTTGATTCTCTTTCGGAGACATATAAATCCATAGGTTTTAAGATTCTTACTAGTCAGGTATATTCTTAGGCGTTTAATATGGGGTGTTGAGTCCACTTCGTTGAGCAAGCAGTAGCTCTTGTCTATTACACATTTGGCTTATGGAAAGGTATCTGTGCTAATTTCAATCTCTGGTTTTATGCAGCACCCCAACTCACCTTTCCCCTTAAGCAAGCATAAGTTGGTTTTCTACATTTGAGACCCTATTCTGTTTTGTAATTCAGTTCCTGTGTAGCCAAATTTACATTCCGTGTATTAGTGATATCTTATGATGTTTCTTTTTCTGTGTGACTTATTTCACTTAGAATCATCGTACCTGAATTCACTCATTATGCTGCTACTGGCCTGATGACATAGATTTCATTGCTGAGTGATATTGCATTGTACGTAAGTACCACAACTTCTTTATCCATTTTTCGCTTTCTGCGATATTGAACTTGTACCGTAAACGAGGTTCTTGTAAACAGAGCCGTCCCAAACTTTGGGGTGGCTGTGTCTTTTTGATTTTAATTTCCCTAATCTATAGGACCATAAGTGGAAGTGCCCTAGGCTCTGTTGCTTTGTTTTTTAGATGTTTCAGGAAACACCATACACTTCTCCAGAGTGGCTGTTGTCAATTTACATCCCGCCCATCAGCATAACAAGGCTCACAGTTCTCCATGGCCTGTCCTGCCTTTCTGGATTTTACACTTTTTTCAGATGTCCCTTTTGACCGGGGGGCAGTGAGACTTCATTGTAGTGCAGATTTCCTTTGCAAGCTTGCTTGGTTGGCCAAAAAGGGCGTATGCGTTTTTTCCTGAATATATTCAGGAAAAAACGCATACGCCCTTTTTGGCCAGTGCATCATTGTGGACGTTCTGCCTCTTTTCCTATGCTTTACATGCAATTCCAGTCTACCTCCTGAAATCGGTTTCCTGCAATTCTGCCCCGCTTTCAAGTCCTCTTGGCAGCCTTACTTCAATATATTTTTGGACGATAGCTGTCATTTAGAACTCTGCAGGTGTGTGAATTACAGGGCCCCTGAGCTCCTTTCTTCAACTCGCTTTCTTGTGAGCTGGCCGCAACACCGCAGGATTGCTTCAGGCCCTAGTGTGGTTCCAGCATGGCTCGCTGAGCCTTTGGTTAATTCCTCTTCTTGGTGGGAAATGAGAGTTAAATTTACCCATCCAGACACCTCCAGCTAGTCTCTCGTTGGTTCTCCCTATTCCTGTTCATTTTCCGCAGAAATTGCAAACTGGGTCAAACAGGAGGTTTAAGGCACTGACTCTCCAAGTGGGGAGAGTGTTAGTAAAGCGTCTGGAATGTTGCACCCGAGTACCAGGGGACGAAAACTGAGACACATTTGAACATGTTTCCCGATCACATGGTGGATCATCCTCTGGGTTCCACATGCATGTTTTAGCTGAAGGAAGAATCCCTTAAACCTGGAGAGTTGAGAACCATGGAATGGGTACCATGCAATATGACTTCAAAGGGTCTGCATTTGCTCACCGAACCTCACCAATCCTATCACTGCTGCGTTTATGCCGCTGTACACATGCTTGATTCTCTTTCGGAGACATATAAATCCATAGGTTTTAAGATTCTTACTAGTCAGGTATATTCTTAGGCGTTTAATATGGGGTGTTGAGTCCACTTCGTTGAGCAAGCAGTAGCTCTTGTCTATTACATATTTGTCTTATGGAAAGGTATCTGTGTTAATTTCAATCTCTGGTTTTATGCAGCACCCCAACTCACCTTTCCCCTTAAGCAAGCATTAGTTGGTTTTCTACATTTGAGACCGTGTTCTGTTTTCTAATTCAGTTCCTGTGTAGCCAAGCTTACATTCCGTGTATTAGTGATATCTTATGATGTTTCTTTTTCTGTGTGACTTATTTCACTTAGAATCATCGTACCTGAATCCACTCATTATGCTGCTACTGGCCTGATGACATAGATTTCATTGCTGAGTGATATTGCATTGTACGTTAGTACCACAACTTCTTTATCCATTTTTCGCTTTCTGCGATATTGAACTTGTACCGGAAACGAGGTTCTTGTAAACAGAGCCGTCCCAAATTTTGGGGTGGCTGTGTCCTTTTGATTTTAATTTCCCTAAGCTATAGGACCATAAGTAGAAGTGCCCTAGGCTCTGTTGCTTTGTTTTATAGATGCTTCAGGAAACACCATACACTTCTCCAGAGTGGCTGTTGGCAATTTACATCCCGCCCATCAGCATAACAAGGCTCCCAGTTCTCCATGGCCTGTCCTGCCTTTCTGGATTTTACACTTTTTTCAGATGGCCCTTTTGAACAGGGAGCAGTGAGACTTCATTGTAGTGCAGATTTCCATTGCAAGCTTGCTTGGTTGGCCAAAAAGGGCGTATGCGTTTTTTCCTGAATATATTCAGGAAAAAACGCATACGCCCTTTTTGGCTAAGTGCATCATTGTGGACGTTCTGCCTCTTTTCCTAGGCTTTACATGTAATTCCCCTCTGCCTCCTGAAATTGGTTTCCTACAATTCTGCCTCGCTTTCAAGTCCTCTTGGCAGCCTTTCTTCAATATATTTTTGGACGATAGCTGTCATTTATAACTCTGCAGGTTTGTGAAATACAGTGCCCCTGAGCTCCTTTCTTCAACTCGCTTTCTTGTGAGCTGGCCGCAACACCGCAGGATTGCTTCAGGCCCTAGTGTGGTTCCGGCACGGCATGCTGAGCCTTTGGTTAACTCCTCTTCCTGGTGGGAAATGAGAGTTAAATTTGCCCATCCAGACACCTCCAGCTAGTCTCTCATTGGTTCTCCCTATTCCTGTTCATCTTACGCAGAAATTGCAAACTGGGCCAAACAGGAGGTTAAAGGCACTGACTCTCCAAGTGGGGAGAGTGTTAGGAAAGCGTCTGGAATGTGGCACCCGAGTACCAGGGGACGAAAACTGAGACACATTTGAACACGTTTCCCGATCACACGTTGGATCATACTCGGGGTTCCACATACATGTTTTAGCTGAAGGAAGAATACCTTAAACCTGGAGAGTTGAGACCCATGGTATGTGTACCATGCAATATGACTTGAAAGGGTCTGCATTTGCTCACCGAACCACACCAATCCTATCACTGCTGCGTTTATGCCACTGTGCACACGCTTGATTCTCTTTCGGAGACATATAAATCCATAGGTTTTAAGATTCTTACTAGTCAGGTATATTCTTAGGCGTTTAATATGGGGTGTTGAGTCCACTTCGTTGAGCCAGGAGTAGCTCTTGTCTATTACATATTTGCCTTATGGAAAGGTATCTGTATTAATTTCAATCTCTGGTTTTATGCAGAACCCCAACTCACCTTTCCCCTTAAGCAAGCATAAGTTGGTGTTCTACATTTGAGACCCTATTCTGATTTGTAATTCAGTTCCTGTGTAGCCAAGTTTACATTCCGTGTATTAGTGATATCTTATGATGTTTCTTTTTCTGTGTGACTTATTTCACTTAGAATTATCGTACCTGAATCCACTCATTATGCTGCTATTGGCCTGATGACATAGATTTCATTGCTGAGTGATATTGCACTGTACGTTAGTACCAAAACTTCTTTATCTATTTTTCGCATTCTGCGATATTGAACTTGTACCGTAAACGAGGTTCTTGTAAACAGAGCCGTCCCAAACTTTCGGGTGGCTGTGTCTTTTTGATTTTAATTTCCCTAATCTATAGGACCATAATTGGAAGTGCCCTAGGCTCTGTTGCTTTGTTTTTTAGATGTTTCAGGAAACACCATACACTTCTCCAGAGTGGCTGTTGGCAATTTACATCCCGCCCATCAGCATTAGAAGGCTCCCATTTCTGCATGGCCTGTCCTGCCTTTCTGGATTTTACACTTTTTTCAGATGGCCCTTTTGACCGGGGGGCACTGAGACTTCATTGTAGTGCAGATTTCCTTTGCAAGCTTGCTTGGTTGGCCGAAAAGGGCGTATGCGTTTTTTCCTGAATATATTCAGGAAAAAACGCATACGCCCTTTTTGGTCAAGTGCATCATTGTAGATGTTCTGCCTCTTTTCCTATGCTTTACATGCAATTCCACTCTACCTCCTGAAATCGGTTTCCTGCAATTCTGCCCCACTTTCAATTCTTCTTGGCAGCCTTACTTCAATATATTTTTGGATGATAGCTGTCATTTAGAACTCTGCAGGTTTGTGAATTACAGTGCCCCTGAGCTCCTTTCTTCAATTCGCTTTCTTGTGAGCTGGCCGCAACACCGCAGGATTGCTTCAGGCCTTAGTGTGGTTCCGGCATGGCACGCTTAGCCTTTGGTTAATTCCACTTCCTACTGGGAAATGAGAGTTAAATTTGACCATCCAGACACCTCCAGCTTGTCTCTCATTGGTTCTCCCTATTCCTGTTCATTTTCCTCAGAAATTGCCAACTGGGCCAAACAGGAGGTTAAAGGCACTGACTCTCCAAGTAGGGAGAGTGTTAGTAAAGCGTCTGGAATGTTGCACCCGAGTACCAGGGGTCGAAAACTGAGACACATTTGAACACGTTTCCCGATCACACGGTGGATCATACTCTGGGTTCCACATGCATGTTTTAGCTGAAGGAAGAATCCCTTAAACCTGGAGAGTTGAGACGCATGGAATGTGTACCATGCAATATGACTTCAAAGGGTCTGCATTTGCTCACCGAACCTCACCAATCCTATCACTGCTGCATTTATTCCGCTGTACACACGCTTGATTCTCTTTCGGAGACATATAAATGCATAGGTTTTAAGATTCTTACTAGTCAGGTATATTCTTAGGCGTTTAATATGGGGTGTTGGGTCCACTTTGTTGAGCAAGCAGTAGCTCTTGTCTATTACATATTTGGCTTATGGAAAGGTATCTGTGTTAATTTCAATCTCTGGTTTTATGCAGCACCCCACCTCACCTTTCCCCTTAAGCAAGCATAAGTTGGTTTTCTACATTTGAGACCCTATTCTGTTTTGTAATTCAGTTCCTGTGTAGCCAAGTTTACATTCCGTGTATTAGTGATATCTTATGATGTTTCTTTTTCTCAGTGACTTATTTCACTTAGAATCATCGTAGCTGAATCCACTCATTATGCTGCTACGGGCCTGCTGACATAGATTTCATTGCTGAGTGATATTGCATTGTACATAAGTACCACAACTTCTTTATCCATTTTTCGCTTTCTGCGATATTGAACTAGTACCGTAAACGAGGTTCTTGTAAACAGAGCCGTCCCAAACTTTGGGGTGGCTGTGTCTTTTTGATTTTAATTTCCCTAATCTATAGGACCATAAGTGGAAGTGCCCTAGGCTCTGTTGCTTTGTTTTTTAGATGTTTCAGGAAACACCATACACTTCTCCAGAGTGGCTGTTGGCAATTTACATCCCGCTCATCAGCATAAGAAGGCTCCCAGTTCTCCATGGCCTGTCCTGCCTTTCTGGATTTTACACTTTTTTCAGATATCCCTTTTGACCGTGGAGCAGTGAGACTTCATTGTAGTGCAGATTTCCTCTGCAAGCTTGCTTGGTTGGCCAAAAAGGGCGTATGCGTTTTTTCCTGAATATATTCAGGAAAAAACGCATACGAACTTTTTGGCCAAGTGCATCATTGTGGACGTTCTGCCTCTTTTCCTATGCTTTACATGCAATTCCAGTCTACCTCCTGAAATCGGTTTCCTGCAATTCTGCCCCACATTCAAGTCCTCTTGGCAGCCTTACTTCAATAAATTTTTGGACGATAGCTGTCATTTATAACTCTGCAGGTTTGTGAATGACAGTGCCCCTGAGCTTCTTTCTTCAACTCGCTTTTTTGTGAGCTGGCCGCAACACCGCAGGATTGCTTCAGGCCCTAGTGTGGTTCCGGCATATCTCACTGAGCCTTTGGTTAATTCCTCTTCCTGGTGGGAAATGAGAGTTAAATTTGCCCGTCCAGACACCTCCAGCTAGTCTCTCATTGGTTCTCCCTATTCCTGTTCATTTTCCGCAGAAATTGCAAACTGGGCCAAACAGGAGGTTAAAGGCACTGACTCTCCAAGTGGGGAGAGTGTTAGTAAAGTGTCTGGAAAGTTGCACCCGAGTACCAGGGGACGAAAACTGAGACACATTGGAACACGTTTCCCGATCACACGGTGGATCATACTCTGGGTTCCAAATGCATGTTTACCTGAAGGAAGAATCCTTTAATCCAGCAGAGTTGAGAACCATGGAATGGGTACCATGCAATATGACTTCAAAGGGTCTGCATTTGCTCACCGAACCTCACCAATCCTATCACTGCTGCGTTTATGCCGCTGTACACACGCTTGATTCTCTTTCGGAGACATATAAATCCATAGGTTTTAAGATTCTTACTAGTCAGGTATATTCTTAGGCGTTTAATATGGGGTGTTGAGTCCACTTCGTTGAGCAAGCAGTAGCTCTTGTCTATTACATATTTGGCTTATGGAAAGGTATCTGTGCTAATTTCAATCTCTGGTTTTATGCAGCACCCCAACTCACCTTTCCCCTTAAGCAAGCATAAGTTGGTTTTCTACATTTGAGACCCTATTCTGTTTTGTACTTCAGTTCCTGTGTAGCCAAGTTTACATTCCGTGTATTAGTGATACCTTATGATGTTTCTTTTTCTGTTTGACTTATTTCTCTTAGAATCATCGCACCTAAATCCACTCATTATGCTGCTACTGGCCTGATGACATAGATTTCATTGCTGAGTGATATTGCATTGTACGTAAGTACCACAACTTCTTTATCCATTTTTCGCTTTCTGCGATATTGAACTTGTACCGTAAACGAGGTTCTTGTAAACAGAGCCGTCCCAAACTTTGGGGTGGCTGTGTCTTTTTGATTTTAATTTCCCTAATCTATAGGACCATAAGTGGAAGTGCCCTAGGCTCTGTTGCTTTGTTTTTTAGATGTTTCAGGAAACACCATACACTTCTCCAGAGTGGCTGTTGGCAATTTACATCCCGCCCATCAGCATAACAAGGCTCCCAGTTCTCCATGGCCTGTCCTGCCTTTCTGGATTTTACACTTTTTTCAGATGGCCCTTTTGACCGGGGGGCAGTGAGACTTCATTGTAGTGCAGATTTCCTTTGCAAGCTTGCTTGGTTGGCCAAAAAGGGCGTATGCGTTTTTTCCCGAATATATTCAGGATAAAACGCATACGCCCTTTTGGCCAAGTGCATCATTGTGGACGTTCTGCCTCTTTTCCTATGCTTTACATGCAATTCCAGTCTACCTCCTGAAATCGGTTTCCTGCAATTCTGCCCCGCTTTCAAGTCCTCTTGGCAGCCTTACTTCAATATATTTTTGGACGATAGCTGTCATTTATAACTCTGCAGTTTTGTGAATGACAGTGCCCCTGAGCTCCTTTCTTCAACTCGCTTTCTTGTGAGCTGGCCGCAACACCGCAGGATTGCTTCAGGCCCTAGTGTGGTTCCGGCATATCTCAGTGAGCCTTTGGTTAATTCCTCTTCCTGGTGGGAAATGAGAGTTAAATTTGCCCGTCCAGACACCTCCAGCTAGTCTCTCATTGGTTCTCCCTATTCCTGTTCATTTTCCACAAAAATTGCAAACTGGGCCAAACAGGAGGTTAAAGGCACTGACTCTCCAAGTGGGGAGAGTGTTAGTAAAGCATCTGGAATGTTGCACCCGAGTACCAGGGGACGAAAACTGAGACACATTTGAACACGTTTCCCGATCACATGGTGGATCATACTCTGGGTTCCACATGCATGTTTTAGCTGAAGGAAGAATCCCTTAAACCTGGAGAGTTGAGACCCATGGAATGGGTACCATGCAATATGATTTCAAAGGGTCTGCATTTGCTCACCGAACCTCACCAATCCTATCACTGCTGCGTTTATGCCGCTGTACACACTCTGGATTCTCTTTCGGAGACATATAAATCCATAGGTTTTAAGATTCTTACTAGTCAGGTATATTCTTAGGCGTTTAATATGGGGTGTTGAGTCCACTTCGTTGAGCAAGCAGTAGCTCTTGTCTATTACATATTTGGCTTATGGAAAGGTATCTGTGTTAATTTCAATCTCTGGTTTTATGCAGCACCCCAACTCACCTTTCCCCTTAAGCAAGCATAAGTTGGTTTTCTACATTTGAGACCCTATTCTGTTTTGTAATTCAGTTCCTGTGTAGCCAAGTTTACATTCCGTGTATTAGTGATACCTTATGATGTTTCTTTTTCTGTGTGACTTATTTCACTTAGAATCATCGTACCTGAATCCACTCATTATGCTGCTACTGGCCTGATGACATAGATTTCATTGCTGAGTGATATTGCATTGTACGTAAGTACCACAACTTCTTTATCCATTTTTCGCTTTCTGCGATATTGAACTTGTACCGTAAACGAGGTTCTTGTAAACAGAGCTGTCCCAAACTTTGGGGTGGCTGTGTCTTTTTGATTTTAATTTCCCTAATCTATAGGACCAAAAATGGAAGTGCCCTAGGCTCTGTTGCTTTGTTTTTCAGATGTTTCAGGAAACACCATACACTTCTCCAGAGTGGCTGTTGGCAATTTACATCCCGCCCATCAGCCTAAGTAGGCTCCCAGTTCTCCATGGTCTGTCCTGCCTTTCTGGATTTTACACTTTTTTCAGATGTCCCTTTTGACCGGGGGGCAGTGAGACTTCATTGTAGTGCAGATTTCCTTTGCAAGCTTGCTTGGTTGGCCAAAAAGGGCGTATGCGTTTTTTCCTGAATATATTCAGGAAAAAACGCATACGCCCTTTTTGGCCAAGTGCATCATTGTGGACGTTCTGCCTCTTTTCCTATGCTTTACATGCAATTCCAGTCTACCTCCTGAAAACGGTTTCCTGCAATTCTGCCCCGCTTTCAAGTCCTCTTGGCAGCCTTACTTCAATATATTTTTGGACGATAGCTGTCCTTTAGAACTCTGCAGGTTTGTGAATTACAGTGCCCCTGAGCTACTTTCTTCAACTCACTTTCTTGTGAGCTGGCCGCAACACCGCAGGATTGCTTCAGGCCCTAGTGTGGTTCCGGCACGGCTCGCTGAGCCTTTGGTTAATTCCTCTTCCTGGTGGGAAATGAGAGTTAAATTTGTCCGTCCAGACACCTCCAGCTAGTCTCTCATTGGTTCTCCCTATTCCTGTTCATTTTCCGCAGAAATTGCAAACTGGGCCAAACAGGAGTTTAAAGGTACTGACTCTCCAAGTGGGGAGAGTGTTAGTAAAGCATCTGGAATGTTGCACCCGAGTACCAGGGGACGAAAACTGAGACACATTTGAACACGTTTCCCGATCACATGGTGGATCATACTCTGGGTTCCACATGCATGTTTTAGCTGAAGGAAGAATCCCTTAAACCTGGAGAGTTGAGAACCATGGAATGGGTACCATGCAATATGACTTCAAAGGGTCTGCATTTGCTCACCGAACCTCACCAATCCTATCACTGCTGCGTTTATGCCGCTGTACACACGCTTGATTCTCTTTCGTAGACATATCAATCCATAGGTTTTAAGATTCTTACTAGTCAGGTATATTCTTAGGCGTTTAATATGGGGTGTTGAGTCCACTTCGTTGAGCAAGCAGTAGCTCTTGTCTATTACATATTTGGCTTATGGAAAGGTATCTGTGCTAATTTCAATCTGTGGTTTTATGCAGCACCCCAACTCACCTTTCCCCTTAAGCAAGCATAAGTTGGTTTTCTACATTTGAGACCCTATTCTGTTTTGTAATTCAGTTCCTGTGTAGCCAAGTTTACATTCCGTGTATTAGTGATATCTTATGATGTTTCTTTTTCTGTGTGACTTATTTCACTTAGAATCATCGTACCTGAATCCACTCATTATGCTGCTACTGGCCTGATGACATAGATTTCATTGCTGAGTGGTATTGCATTGTACGTAAGTACCACAACTTCTTTATCCATTTTTCGCTTTCTGCAATATTGAACTTGTACCGTAAATGAGGTTCTTGTAAACAGAGCTGTCCCAAACTTTGGGGTGGCTGTGTCTTTTTGATTTTAATTTCCCTAAGCTATAGGACCATAAGTGGAAGTGCCCTAGGCTCTCTTGCTTTGTTTTTTAGATGTTTCAGGAAACACCATACACTTCTCCAGAGTGGCTGTTGGCAATTTACATCATGCCCATCAGCATAACAAGGCTCCCAGTTCTCCATGGCCTGTCCTGCCTTTCTGGATTTTACACTTTTTTCAGATGGCCCTTTTGACCGGGGGGCAGTGAGACTTCATTGTAGTGCAGATTTCCTTTGCAAGCTTGCTTGGTTGGCCAAAAAGGGCGTATGCGTTTTTTCCTGAATATATTCAGGAATAAACGCATACGCCCTTTTTGGCCAGGTGCATCATTGTGGACGTTCTGCCTCTTTTCCTATGCTTTACATGCAATTCCAGTCTACCTCCTGAAATCGGTTTCCTGCAATTCTGCCCCGCTTTCAAGTCCTCTTGGCAGCCTTACTTCAATATATTTTTGGACGATAGCTGTCATTTAGAACTCTGCAGGTGTGTGAATTACAGGGCCCTTGAGCTCCTTTCTTCAACTCGCTTTCTTGTGAGCTGGCCACAACACCGCAGGATTGCTTCAGGCCCTAGTGTGGTTCCGGCATGGCTCGCTGAGCCTTTGGTTAATTCCTCTTCCTGTTGGGAAATGAGAGTTAAATTTGCCCGTCCAGACTCCTCCAGCTAGTCTCTCATTGGTTCTCCCTATTCCTGTTCATTTTCCGCAGAAATTGCAAACTGGGCCAAACAGGAGGTTAAAGGCACTGACTCTCCAAGTGGGGAGAGTGTTAGTAAATCGTCTGGAATGTTGCACCCGAGTACCAGGGGACGAAAACTGAGACACATTTGAACACGTTTCCCGATCACACGGTGGATTATCCTCTGGGTTCCACATGCATGTTTTAGCTGAAGGAAGAATCCCTTAAACCTGGAGAGTTGAGAACCATGGAATGGGTACCATGCAATATGACTTCAAAGGGTCTGCATTTGCTCACTGAACCTCACCAATCCTATCACTGCTGCGTTTATGCCGCTGTACACATGCTTGATTCTCTTTCGGAGACATATAAATCCATAGGTTTTAAGTTTCTTACTAGTCAAGTATATTCTTAGGCGTTTAATATGGGGTGTTGTGTCCACTTCGTTGAGCAAGCAGTAGCTCTTGGCTATTACATATTTGGCTTATGGAAAGGTATCTGTGCTAATTTCAATCTCTGGTTTTATGCAGCACCCCAACTCACCTTTCCCCTTAAGCAAGCATAAGTTGGTTTTCTACATTTGAGACCCTATTCTGTTTTGTAATTCAGTTCCTGTGTAGCCAAGTTTACATTCCGTGTATTAGTGATATCTTATGATGTTTCTTTTTCTGTGTGACTTATTTCACTTAGAATCATCGTACCTGAATCCACTCATTATGCTGCTATGGGCCTGATGACAGAGATTTCATTGCTGAGTGATATTGCATTGTACGTTAGTACCACAACTTCTTTATCCATTTTTCGCTTTCTGCAATATTGAACTTGTACCGGAAATGAGGTCCTTGTAAACAGAGCCGTCCCAAACTTTGGGGTGGCTGTGTCTTTTTGATTTTAATTTCCCTAATCTATAGGACCATAAGTGGAAGTGCCCTAGGCTCTGTTGCTTTGTTTTTTAGATGTTTCAGGAAACACCATACACTTCTCCAGAGTGGCTGTTGGCAATTTACATCACGCCCATCAGCATAACAAGGCTCCCAGTTCTCCATGGCCTGTCCTGCCTTTCTGGATTTTACACTTTTTTCAGATGGCCCTTTTGACCGGGGGGCAGTGAGACTTCATTGTAGTGCAGATTTCCTTTGCAAGCTTGCTTGGTTGGCCAAAAAGGGCGTATGCGTTTTTTCCTGAATATATTCAGGAAAAAACGCATACGCCCTTTTTGGCCAAGTGCATCATTGTGGACGTTCTGCCTCTTTTTCTATGCTTTACATGCAATTCCAGTCTACCTCCTGAAATCGGTTTCCTGCAATTCTGCCCCGCTTTCAAGTCCTCTTGGCAGCCTTACTTCAATATATTTTTGGACGATAGCTGTCATTTAGAACTCTGCAGGTGTGTGAATTACAGGGCCCGTGAGCTCCTTTCTTCAACTCGCTTTCTTGTGAGCTGGCCGCAACACCGCAGGATTGCTTCAGGCCCTAGTGTGGTTCCGGCATGGCTCGCTGAGCCTTTGGTTAATTCCTCTTCTTGGTGGGAAATGAGAGTTAAATTTACCTGTCCAGACACCTCCAGCTAGTCTCTCATTGGTTCTCCCTATTCCTGTTCATTTTCCGCAGAAATTGCAAACTGGGCCAAACAGGAGGTTAAAGGCACTGACTCTCCAAGTGGGGAGAGTGTTAGTAAAGCGTCTGGAATGTTGCACCCGAGTACCAGGGGACGAAAACTGAGACACATTTGAACACGTTTCCCGATCACACGGTAGATCATCCTCTGGGTTCCACATGCATGTTTTAGCTGAAGGAAGAATCCCTTAAACCTGGAGAGTTGAGAACCATGGAATGGGTACCATGCAATATGACTTCAAAGGGTCTGCGTTTGCTCTCTGAACCTCACCAATCCTATCACTGCTGCGTTTATGCCGCTGTACACATGCTTGATTCTCTTTCGGAGACATATAAATCCATAGGTTTTAAGTTTCTTACTAGTCAAGTATATTCTTAGGCGTTTAATATGGGGTGTTGTGTCCACTTCGTTGAGCAAGCAGTAGCTCTTGGCTATTACATATTTGGCTTATGGAAAGGTATCTGTGCTAATTTCAATCTCTGGTTTTATGCAGCACCCCAACTCACCTTTCCCCTTAAGCAAGCATAAGTTGGTTTTCTACATTTGAGACCCTATTCTGTTTTGTAATTCAGTTCCTGTGTAGCCAAGTTTACATTCCGTGTATTAGTGATATCTTATGATGTTTCTTTTTCTGTGTGACTTATTTCACTTAGAATCATCGTACCTGAATCCACTCATTATGCTGCTATGGGCCTGATGACAGAGATTTCATTGCTGAGTGATATTGCATTGTACGTTAGTACCACAACTTCTTTATCCATTTTTCGCTTTCTGCGATATGGAACTTGTACCGGAAACGAGGTTCTTGTAAACAGAGCCGTCCCAAACTTTGGGGTGGCTGTGTCTTTTTGATTTTAATTTCCCTAAGCTATAGGACCATAAGTGGAAGTGCCCTAGGCTGTGTTGCTTTGTTTTTTAGATGTTTCAGGAAACACCATACACTTCTCCAGAGTGGCTGTTGGCAATTTACATCCCGACCATCAGCATAACAAGGCTCCCAGTTCTCCATGGCCTGTCCTGCCTTTCTGGATTTTACACTTTTTTCAGATGTCCCTTTTGACCGGGGGGCAGTGAGACTTCATTGTAGTGCAGATTTCCTTTGCAAGCTTGCTTGGTTGGCCAAAAAGGGCGTATGCGTTTTTTCCTGAATATATTCAGGAAAAAACGCATACGCCCTTTTTGGCCAAGTGCATCATTGTGGACGTTCTGCCTCTTTTCCTGTGCTTTACATGCAATTCCAGTCTACCTCCTGAAATCGGTTTCCTGCAATTCTGCCCCGCTTTCAAGTCCTCTTGGCAGCCTTACTTCAATATATTTTTGGACGATAGCTGTCATTTAGAACTCTGCAGGTGTGTGAATTACAGGGCCCTTGAGCTCCTTTCTTCAACTCGCTTTCTTGTGAGCTGGCCGCAACACCGCAGGATTGCTTCAGGCCCTAGTGTGGTTCCGGCATGGCTCGCTGAGCCTTTGGTTAATTCCTCTTCCTGTTGGGAAATGAGAGTTAAATTTGCCCGTCCAGACTCCTCCAGCTAGTCTCTCATTGGTTCTCCCTATTCCTGTTCATTTTCCGCAGAAATTGCAAACTGGGCCAAACAGGAGGTTAAAGGCACTGACTCTCCAAGTGGGGAGAGTGTTAGTAAAGCGTCTGGAATGTTGCACCCGAGTACCAGGGGACGAAAACTGAGACACATTTGAACACGTTTCCCGATCACACGGTGGATCATCCTCTGGGTTCCACATGCATGTTTTAGCTGAAGGAAGAATCCCTTAAACCTGGAGAGTTGAGAACCATGGAATGGGTACCATGCAATATGACTTCAAAGGGTCTGCATTTGCTCACCGAACCTCACCAATCCTATCACTGCTGCGTTTATGCCACTGTACACACGCTTGATTCTCTTTCGAAGACATATAAATCCATAGGTTTTAAGATTCTTACTAGTCAGGTATATTCTTAGGCGTTTAATATGGGGTGTTGAGTCCACTTCGTTGAGCAAGCAGTAGCTCTTGTCTATTACATATTTGGCTTATGGAAAGGTATCTGTGGTAATTTCAATCTCTGGTTTTATGCAGCACCCCAACTCACCTTTCCCCTTAAGCAAGCATAAGTTGGTTTTCTACATTTGAGACCCTATTCTGTTTTGTAATTCAGTTCCTGTGTAGCCAAGTTTACATTCCGTGTATTAGTGATATCTTATGATGTTTCTTTTTCTGTGTGACTTATTTCACTTAGAATCATCGTACCTGAATCCACTCATTATGCTGCTACTGGCCTGATGACATAGATTTCATTGCTGAGTGATATTGCATTGTACGTAAGTACCACAACTTCTTTATCCATTTTTCGCATTCTGCGATATTGAACTTGTACCGTAAACGAGGTTCTTGTAAACAGAGCCGTCCCAAACTTACTGGTGGCTGTGTCTTTTTGATTTTAATTTCCCTAATCTATAGGACCATAAGTGGAAGTGCCCTAGGCTCTGTTGCTTTGTTTTTTAGATGTTTCAGGAAACACCATACACTTCTCCAGAGTGGCTGTTGGCAATTTACATCATGCCCATCAGCATAACAAGGCTCCCAGTTCTCCATGGCCTGTCCTGCCTTTCTGGATTTTACACTTTTTTCAGATGGCCCTTTTGACCGGGGGGCAGTGAGACTTCATTGTAGTGCAGATTTCCTTTGCAAGCTTGCTTGGTTGGCCAAAAAGGGCGTATGCGTTTTTTCCTGAATATATTCAGTAAAAAACGCATACGCCCTTTTTGGCCAAGTGCATCATTGTGGACGTTCTGCCTCTTTTCCTATGCTTTACATGCAATTCCAGTCTACCTCCTGAAATCGGTTTCCTGCAATTCTGCCCCGTTTTCAAGTCCTCTTGGCAGCCTTACTTCAATATATTTTTGGACGATAGCTGTCATTTAGAACTCTGCAGGTGTGTGAATTACAGGGCCCCTGAGCTCCTTTCTTCAACTCACTTTCTTGTGAGCTGGTCGCAACACCGCAGGATTGCTTCAGGCCCTAGTGTGGTTCCGGCATGGCTCGCTGAGCCTTTGGTTAATTCCTCTTCTTGGTGGGAAATGAGAGTTAAATTTACCTGTCCAGACACCTCCAGCTAGTCTCTCATTGGTTCTCCCTATTCCTGTTCATTTTCCGCAGAAATTGCAAACTGGGCCAAACAGGAGGTTAAAGGCACTGACTCTCCAAGTGGGGAGAGTGTTAGTAAAGCGTCTGGAATGTTGCACCCGAGTACCAGGGGACGAAAACTGAGACACATTTGAACACGTTTCCCGATCACACGGTAGATCATCCTCTGGGTTCCACATGCATGTTTTAGCTGAAGGAAGAATCCCTTAAACCTGGAGAGTTGAGACCCATGGAATGGGTACCATGCAATATGACTTCAAAGGGTCTGCATTTGCTCACCGAACCTCACCAATCCTATCACTGCTGCGTTTATGCCGCTGTACACACGCTTGATTCTCTTTCGGAGACTTATAAATCCATAGGTTTTAAGATTCTTACTAGTCAGGTATATTCTTAGGTGTTTAATATGGGATGTTGAGTCCACTTCATTGAGCAAGCAGTAGCTCTTGTCTATTACATATTTGGCTTATGGAAAGGTATCTGTGCTAATTTCAATCTCTGGTTTTATGCAGCACCCCAACTCACCTTTCCCCTTAAGCAAGCATAAGTTGGTTTTCTACATTTGAGACCCTATTCTGTTTTGTAATTCAGTTCCTGTGTAGCCAAGTTTACATTCCGTGTATTAGTGATATCTTATGATGTTTCTTTTTCTGTGTGACTTATTTCACTTAGAATCATCGTACCTGAATCCACTCATTATGCTGCTACTGGCCTGATGACATAGATTTCATTGCTGAGTGATATTGCCTTGTACGTTAGTACCACAACTTCTTTATCCATTTTTCACTTTCTGTGATATTGAACTCTTACCGTAAACGAGGTTCTTGTAAACAGAGCCGTCCCAAACTTTGGGGTGGCTGTGTCTTTTTGATTTTAATTTCCCTAAGCTATAGGACCATAAGTGGAAGTGCCCTAGACTCTGTTGCTTTGTTTTTTAGATGTTTCAGGAAACACCATACACTTCTCCAGAGTGGCTGTTGGCAATTTACATCCCGCCCATCAGCATAACAAGGCTCCCAGTTCTCCATGGCCTGTCCTGCCTTTCTGGATTTTACACTTTTTTCAGATGGCCCTTTTGACCGGGGGGCAGTGAGACTTCATTGTAGTGCAGATTTCCTTTGCAAGCTTGCTTGGTTGGCCAAAAAGGGCGTATGCGTTTTTTCCTGAATATATTCAGGAAAAAACGCATACGCCCTTTTTGGCCAAGTGCATCATTGTGGACGTTCTGCCTCTTTTCCTATGCTTTACATGCAATTCCAGTCTACCTCCTGAAATCGGTTTCCTGCAATTCTGCCCCACTTTCAAGTCCTCTTGGCAGCCTTACTTCAATATATTTTTGGACGATAGCTGTCATTTAGAACTCTGCAGGTGTGTGAATTACAGGGCCCCTGAGCTCCTTTCTTCAACTCGCTTTCTTGTGAGCTGGCCGCAACACCGCAGGATTGCTTCAGGCCCTAGTGTGGTTCCGGCATGGCTCGCTGAGCCTTTGGTTAATTCCTCTTCTTGGTGGGAAATGAGAGTTAAATTTACCCATCCAGACACCTCCAGCTAGTCTCTCGTTGGTTCTCCCTATTCCTGTTCATTTTCCGCAGAAATTGCAAACTGGGTCAAACAGGAGGTTTAAGGCACTGACTCTCCAAGTGGGGAGAGTGTTAGTAAAGCGTCTGGAATGTTGCACCCGAGTACCAGGGGACGAAAACTGAGACACATTTGAACATGTTTCCCGATCACACGGTGGATCATCCTCTGGGTTCCACATGCATGTTTTAGCTGAATGAAGAATCCCTTAAACCTGGAGAGTTGAGAACCATGGAATGGGTACCATGCAATATGATTTCAAAGGGTCTGCATTTGCTCACCGAACCTCACCAATCCTATCACTGCTGCGTTTATGCCGCTGTACACATGCTTGATTCTCTTTCAGAGACATATAAATCCATAGGTTTTAAGATTCTTACTAGTCAGGTATATTCTTAGGCGTTTAATATGGGGTGTTGAGTCCACTTCGTTGAGCAAGCAGTAGCTCTTGTCTATTACATATTTGTCTTATGGAAAGGTATCTGTGTTAATTTCAATCTCTGGTTTTATGCAGCACCCCAACTCACCTTTCCCCTTAAGCAAGCATTAGTTGGTTTTCTGCATTTGAGACCGTGTTCTGTTTTGTAATTCAGTTCCTGTGTAGCCAAGCTTACATTCCGTGTATTAGTGATATCTTATGATGTTTCTTTTTCTGTGTGACTTATTTCACTTAGAATCATCGTACCTGAATCCACTCATTATCCTGCTATGGCCCTGATGACATAGATTTCATTGCTGAGTGATATTGCATTGTACGTAAGTACCACAACTTCTTTATCCATTTTTCGCTTTCTGCGATATTGAACTTGTACCGTAAACGAGGTTCTTGTAAACAGAGCCGTCCCAAACTTTGGGGTGGCTGTGTCTTTTTGATTTTAATTTCCCTAATCTATAGGACCATAAGTGGAAGTGCCCTAGGCTCTGTTGCTTTGTTTTTTAGATGTTTCAGGAAACACCATACACTTCTCCAGAGTGGCTGTTGGCAATTTACATCCCGCCCATCAGTCTAACTAGGCTCCCAGTTCTCCATGGCCTGTCCTGCCTTTATGGATTTTACACTTTTTTCAGATGGCCCTTTTGACCGGGGGGCAGTGAGACTTCATTGTAGTTCAGATTTCCTTTGCAAGCTTGCTTGGTTGGCCAAAAAGTGCATATGAGTTTTTTCCTGAGTATATTCAGGAAAAAACGCATACGGCCTTTTTGGCCAAGTGCATCATTGTGGACGTTCTGCCTCTTTTCCTATGCTTTACATGCAATTCCAGTCTACCTCCTGAAATCGGTTTCCTGCAATTCTGCCCCGCTTTCAAGTCCTCTTGGCAGCCTTACTTCAATATATTTTTGGATGATAGCTGTCATTTATAACTCTGCAGGTGTGTGAATTACTGGGCCCCTGAGCTCCTTTCTTCAACTCGCTTTCTTGTGAGCTGGCCGCAACACCGCAGGATTGCTTCAGGCCCTAGTGTGGTTCTGGCATGGCTCGCTGAGCCTTTGGTTAATTCCTCTTCCTGTTGGGAAATGAGCATTAAATTTGCCCGTCCAGACTCCTCCAGCTAGTCTCTCATTGGTTCTCCCTATTCCTGTTCATTTTCCGCAGGAATTGCAAACTGGGCCAAACAGGAGGTTAAAGGCACTGACTCTCCAAGTGGGGAGAGTGTTAGTAAAGCATCTGGAATGTTGCACCCGAGTACCAGGGGACGAAACCTGAGACACATTTCAATACGTTTCCCGATCACACGGTGGATCATCCTCTGGGTTCCACATGCATGTTTTAGCTGAAGGAAGAATCCCTTAAACCTGGAGAGTTGAGAACCATGGAATGGGTACCATGCAATATGACTTCAAAGGGTCTGCATTTGCTCACCGAACCTCACCAATCCTATCACTGCTGCGTTTATGCCGCTGTACACACGCTTGATTCTCTTTCAGAGACTTATAAATCCATAGGTTTTAAGATTCTTACTAGTCAGGTATATTCTTAGGTGTTTAATATGGGATGTTGAGTCCACTTCGTTGAGCAAGCAGTAGCTCTTGTCTATTACATATTTGGCTTATGGAAAGGTATCTGTGCTAATTTCAATCTCTGGTTTTATGCAGCACCCCAACTCACCTTTTCCCTTAAGCAAGCATAAGTTGGTTTTCTACATTTGAGACCCTATTCTGTTTTGTAATTCAGTTCCTGTGTAGCCAAGTTTACATTCCGTGTATTAGTGATATCTTATGATGTTTCTTTTTCAGTGTGACTTATTTCACTTAGAATCATCGTACCTGAATCCACTCATTATGCTGCTACTGGCCTGATGACATAGATTTCATTGCTGAGTGATATTGCATTGTACGTTAGTACCACAACTTCTTTATCCATTTTTCGCTTTCTGTGATATTGAACTCTTACCGTAAACGAGGTTCTTGTAAACAGAGCCGTCCCAAACTTTGGGGTGGCTGTGTCTTTTTGATTTTAATTTCCCTAAGCTATAGGACCATAAGTGGAAGTGCCCTAGGCTCTGTTGCTTTGTTTTTTAGATGTTTCAGGAAACACCATACACTTCTCCAGAGTGGCTGTTGGCAATTTACATCCCGCCCATCAGCATAACAAGGCTCCCAGTTCTCCATGGCCTGTCCTGCCTTTCTGGATTTTACACTTTTTTCAGATGGCCCTTTTGACCGGAGGGCAGTGAGACTTCATTGTAGTGCAGATTTCCTTTGCAAGCTTGCTTGGTTGGCCAAAAAGGGCGTATGCGTTTTTTCCTGAATATATTCAGGAAAAAACGCATACGCCCTTTTTGGCCAAGTGCATCATTGTGGACGTTCTGCCTCTTTTCCTATGCTTTACATGCAATTCCAGTCTACCTCCTGAAATCGGTTTCCTGCAATTCTGCCCCGCTTTCAAGTCCTCTTGGCAGCCTTACTTCAATAAATTTTTGGACGATAGCTGTCATTTAGAACTCTGCAGGTGTGTGAATTACAGGGCCCCTGAGCTCCTTTCTTTAACTCGTTTTCTTGTGAGCTGGCTGCAACACCGCTGTATTGCTTCAGGCCCTAGTGTGGTTCCGTCATGGCTCGCTGAGCCTTTGGTTAATTCCTCTTCTTGGTGGGGAATGAGAGTTAAATTTACCCGTCCAGACACCTCCAGCTAGTCTCTCATTGGTTCTCCCTATTCCTGTTCATTTTCCGCAGAAATTGCAAACTGGGCCAAACAGGAGGTTAAAGGCGCTGACTCTCCAAGTGGGGAGAGTGTTAGTAAAGCGTCTGGAATGTTGCACCCGAGTACCAGGGGACGAAAACTGAGACACATTTGAACACGTTTCCCGATCACATGGTGGATCATACTCTGGGTTCCACATGCATGTTTTAGCTGAAGGAAGAATCCCTTAAACCTGGAGAGTTGAGAACCATGGAATGGGTACCATGCAATATGACTTCAAAGGGTCTGCATTTGCTCACCGAACCTCACCAATCCTATCACTGCTGCGTTTATGCCGCTGTACACACGCTTGATTCTCTTTCGGAGACATATAAATCCATAGGTTTTAAGATTCTTACTAGTCAGGTATATTCTTAGGCGTTTAATATGGGGTGTTGAGTCCACTTCGTTGAGCAAGCAGTAGCTCTTGTCTATTACATATTTGGCTTATGGAAAGGTATCTGTGCTAATTTCAATCTCTGGTTTTATGCAGCACCCCAACTCACCTTTCCCCTTAAGCAAGCATAAGTTGGTTTTCTACATTTGAGACCCTATTCTGTTTTGTAATTCAGTTCCTGTGTAACCAAGTTTACATTTCGTGTATTAGTGATATCTTATGATGTTTCTTTTTCTGTGTGACTTATTTCACTTAGAATCATCGTACCTGAATCCACTCATTATGCTGCTACTGGCCTGATGACATAGATTTCATTGCTGAGTGATATTGCATTGTACGTAAGTACCACAACTTCTTTATCCATTTTTCGCTTTCTGCGATATTGAACTTGTACCGTAAACGAGGTTCTTGTAAACAGAGCCGTCCCAAACTTTGGGGTGGCTGTGTCTTTTTGATTTTAATTTCCCTAATCTATAGGACCATAAGTGGAAGTGCCCTAGGCTCTGTTGCTTTGTTTTTTAGATGTTTCAGGAAACACCATACACTTCTCCAGAGTGGCTGTTGGCAATTTACATCCCGCCCATCAGCATAACAAGGCTCCCAGTTCTCCATGGCCTGTCCTGCCTTTCTGGATTTTACACTTTTTTCAGATGGCCCTTTTGACCGGGGGGCAGTGAGACTTCATTGTAGTGCAGATTTCCTTTGCAAGCTTGCTTGGTTGGCCAAAAAGGGCGTATGCGTTTTTTCCTGAATATATTCAGGAAAAAACGCATACGCCCTTTTTGGCCAAGTGCATCATTGTGGACGTTCTGCCTCTTTTCCTATGCTTTACATGCAATTCCAGTCTACCTCCTGAAATCGGTTTCCTGCAATTCTGCCCCGTTTTCAAGTCCTCTTGGCAGCCTTACTTCAATATATTTTTGGACGATAGCTGTCATTTAGAACTCTGCAGGTGTGTGAATTACAGGGCCCCTGAGCTCCTTTCTTCAACTCACTTTCTTGTGAGCTGGTCGCAACACCGCAGGATTGCTTCAGGCCCTAGTGTGGTTCCGGCATGGCTCGCTGAGCCTTTGGTTAATTCCTCTTCTTGGTGGGAAATGAGAGTTAAATTTACCTGTCCAGACACCTCCAGCTAGTCTCTCATTGGTTCTCCCTATTCCTGTTCATTTTCCGCAGAAATTGCAAACTGGGCCAAACAGGAGGTTAAAGGCACTGACTCTCCAAGTGGGGAGAGTGTTAGTAAAGCGTCTGGAATGTTGCACCCGAGTACCAGGGGACGAAAACTGAGACACATTTGAACACGTTTCCCGATCACACGGTAGATCATCCTCTGGGTTCCACATGCATGTTTTAGCTGAAGGAAGAATCCCTTAAACCTGGAGAGTTGAGACCCATGGAATGGGTACCATGCAATATGACTTCAAAGGGTCTGCATTTGCTCACCGAACCTCACCAATCCTATCACTGCTGCGTTTATGCCGCTGTACACACGCTTGATTCTCTTTCGGAGACTTATAAATCCATAGGTTTTAAGATTCTTACTAGTCAGGTATATTCTTAGGTGTTTAATATGGGATGTTGAGTCCACTTCATTGAGCAAGCAGTAGCTCTTGTCTATTACATATTTGGCTTATGGAAAGGTATCTGTGCTAATTTCAATCTCTGGTTTTATGCAGCACCCCAACTCACCTTTCCCCTTAAGCAAGCATAAGTTGGTTTTCTACATTTGAGACCCTATTCTGTTTTGTAATTCAGTTCCTGTGTAGCCAAGTTTACATTCCGTGTATTAGTGATATCTTATGATGTTTCTTTTTCTGTGTGACTTATTTCACTTAGAATCATCGTACCTGAATCCACTCATTATGCTGCTACTGGCCTGATGACATAGATTTCATTGCTGAGTGATATTGCCTTGTACGTTAGTACCACAACTTCTTTATCCATTTTTCACTTTCTGTGATATTGAACTCTTACCGTAAACGAGGTTCTTGTAAACAGAGCCGTCCCAAACTTTGGGGTGGCTGTGTCTTTTTGATTTTAATTTCCCTAAGCTATAGGACCATAAGTGGAAGTGCCCTAGACTCTGTTGCTTTGTTTTTTAGATGTTTCAGGAAACACCATACACTTCTCCAGAGTGGCTGTTGGCAATTTACATCCCGCCCATCAGCATAACAAGGCTCCCAGTTCTCCATGGCCTGTCCTGCCTTTCTGGATTTTACACTTTTTTCAGATGGCCCTTTTGACCGGGGGGCAGTGAGACTTCATTGTAGTGCAGATTTCCTTTGCAAGCTTGCTTGGTTGGCCAAAAAGGGCGTATGCGTTTTTTCCTGAATATATTCAGGAAAAAACGCATACGCCCTTTTTGGCCAAGTGCATCATTGTGGACGTTCTGCCTCTTTTCCTATGCTTTACATGCAATTCCAGTCTACCTCCTGAAATCGGTTTCCTGCAATTCTGCCCCACTTTCAAGTCCTCTTGGCAGCCTTACTTCAATATATTTTTGGACGATAGCTGTCATTTAGAACTCTGCAGGTGTGTGAATTACAGGGCCCCTGAGCTCCTTTCTTCAACTCGCTTTCTTGTGAGCTGGCCGCAACACCGCAGGATTGCTTCAGGCCCTAGTGTGGTTCCGGCATGGCTCGCTGAGCCTTTGGTTAATTCCTCTTCTTGGTGGGAAATGAGAGTTAAATTTACCCATCCAGACACCTCCAGCTAGTCTCTCGTTGGTTCTCCCTATTCCTGTTCATTTTCCGCAGAAATTGCAAACTGGGTCAAACAGGAGGTTTAAGGCACTGACTCTCCAAGTGGGGAGAGTGTTAGTAAAGCGTCTGGAATGTTGCACCCGAGTACCAGGGGACGAAAACTGAGACACATTTGAACATGTTTCCCGATCACACGGTGGATCATCCTCTGGGTTCCACATGCATGTTTTAGCTGAATGAAGAATCCCTTAAACCTGGAGAGTTGAGAACCATGGAATGGGTACCATGCAATATGATTTCAAAGGGTCTGCATTTGCTCACCGAACCTCACCAATCCTATCACTGCTGCGTTTATGCCGCTGTACACATGCTTGATTCTCTTTCAGAGACATATAAATCCATAGGTTTTAAGATTCTTACTAGTCAGGTATATTCTTAGGCGTTTAATATGGGGTGTTGAGTCCACTTCGTTGAGCAAGCAGTAGCTCTTGTCTATTACATATTTGTCTTATGGAAAGGTATCTGTGTTAATTTCAATCTCTGGTTTTATGCAGCACCCCAACTCACCTTTCCCCTTAAGCAAGCATTAGTTGGTTTTCTGCATTTGAGACCGTGTTCTGTTTTGTAATTCAGTTCCTGTGTAGCCAAGCTTACATTCCGTGTATTAGTGATATCTTATGATGTTTCTTTTTCTGTGTGACTTATTTCACTTAGAATCATCGTACCTGAATCCACTCATTATCCTGCTATGGCCCTGATGACATAGATTTCATTGCTGAGTGATATTGCATTGTACGTAAGTACCACAACTTCTTTATCCATTTTTCGCTTTCTGCGATATTGAACTTGTACCGTAAACGAGGTTCTTGTAAACAGAGCCGTCCCAAACTTTGGGGTGGCTGTGTCTTTTTTATTTTAATTTCCCTAATCTATAGGACCATAAGTGGAAGTGCCCTAGGCTCTGTTGCTTTGTTTTTTAGATGTTTCAGGAAACACCATACACTTCTCCAGAGTGGCTGTTGGCAATTTACATCCCGCCCATCAGTCTAACTAGGCTCCCAGTTCTCCATGGCCTGTCCTGCCTTTATGGATTTTACACTTTTTTCAGATGGCCCTTTTGACCGGGGGGCAGTGAGACTTCATTGTAGTTCAGATTTCCTTTGCAAGCTTGCTTGGTTGGCCAAAAAGTGCATATGAGTTTTTTCCTGAGTATATTCAGGAAAAAACGCATACGGCCTTTTTGGCCAAGTGCATCATTGTGGACGTTCTGCCTCTTTTCCTATGCTTTACATGCAATTCCAGTCTACCTCCTGAAATCGGTTTCCTGCAATTCTGCCCCGCTTTCAAGTCCTCTTGGCAGCCTTACTTCAATATATTTTTGGATGATAGCTGTCATTTATAACTCTGCAGGTGTGTGAATTACTGGGCCCCTGAGCTCCTTTCTTCAACTCGCTTTCTTGTGAGCTGGCCGCAACACCGCAGGATTGCTTCAGGCCCTAGTGTGGTTCTGGCATGGCTCGCTGAGCCTTTGGTTAATTCCTCTTCCTGTTGGGAAATGAGCATTAAATTTGCCCGTCCAGACTCCTCCAGCTAGTCTCTCATTGGTTCTCCCTATTCCTGTTCATTTTCCGCAGGAATTGCAAACTGGGCCAAACAGGAGGTTAAAGGCACTGACTCTCCAAGTGGGGAGAGTGTTAGTAAAGCATCTGGAATGTTGCACCCGAGTACCAGGGGACGAAACCTGAGACACATTTCAATACGTTTCCCGATCACACGGTGGATCATCCTCTGGGTTCCACATGCATGTTTTAGCTGAAGGAAGAATCCCTTAAACCTGGAGAGTTGAGAACCATGGAATGGGTACCATGCAATATGACTTCAAAGGGTCTGCATTTGCTCACCGAACCTCACCAATCCTATCACTGCTGCGTTTATGCCGCTGTACACACGCTTGATTCTCTTTCAGAGACTTATAAATCCATAGGTTTTAAGATTCTTACTAGTCAGGTATATTCTTAGGTGTTTAATATGGGATGTTGAGTCCACTTCGTTGAGCAAGCAGTAGCTCTTGTCTATTACATATTTGGCTTATGGAAAGGTATCTGTGCTAATTTCAATCTCTGGTTTTATGCAGCACCCCAACTCACCTTTTCCCTTAAGCAAGCATAAGTTGGTTTTCTACATTTGAGACCCTATTCTGTTTTGTAATTCAGTTCCTGTGTAGCCAAGTTTACATTCCGTGTATTAGTGATATCTTATGATGTTTCTTTTTCGGTGTGACTTATTTCACTTAGAATCATCGTACCTGAATCCACTCATTATGCTGCTACTGGCCTGATGACATAGATTTCATTGCTGAGTGATATTGCATTGTACGTTAGTACCACAACTTCTTTATCCATTTTTCGCTTTCTGTGATATTGAACTCTTACCGTAAACGAGGTTCTTGTAAACAGAGCCGTCCCAAACTTTGGGGTGGCTGTGTCTTTTTGATTTTAATTTCCCTAAGCTATAGGACCATAAGTGGAAGTGCCCTAGGCTCTGTTGCTTTGTTTTTTAGATGTTTCAGGAAACACCATACACTTCTCCAGAGTGGCTGTTGGCAATTTACATCCCGCCCATCAGCATAACAAGGCTCCCAGTTCTCCATGGCCTGTCCTGCCTTTCTGGATTTTACACTTTTTTCAGATGGCCCTTTTGACCGGAGGGCAGTGAGACTTCATTGTAGTGCAGATTTCCTTTGCAAGCTTGCTTGGTTGGCCAAAAAGGGCGTATGCGTTTTTTCCTGAATATATTCAGGAAAAAACGCATACGCCCTTTTTGGCCAAGTGCATCATTGTGGACGTTCTGCCTCTTTTCCTATGCTTTACATGCAATTCCAGTCTACCTCCTGAAATCGGTTTCCTGCAATTCTGCCCCGCTTTCAAGTCCTCTTGGCAGCCTTACTTCAATAAATTTTTGGACGATAGCTGTCATTTAGAACTCTGCAGGTGTGTGAATTACAGGGCCCCTGAGCTCCTTTCTTTAACTCGTTTTCTTGTGAGCTGGCTGCAACACCGCTGTATTGCTTCAGGCCCTAGTGTGGTTCCGTCATGGCTCGCTGAGCCTTTGGTTAATTCCTCTTCTTGGTGGGGAATGAGAGTTAAATTTACCCGTCCAGACACCTCCAGCTAGTCTCTCATTGGTTCTCCCTATTCCTGTTCATTTTCCGCAGAAATTGCAAACTGGGCCAAACAGGAGGTTAAAGGCGCTGACTCTCCAAGTGGGGAGAGTGTTAGTAAAGCGTCTGGAATGTTGCACCCGAGTACCAGGGGACGAAAACTGAGACACATTTGAACACGTTTCCCGATCACATGGTGGATCATACTCTGGGTTCCACATGCATGTTTTAGCTGAAGGAAGAATCCCTTAAACCTGGAGAGTTGAGAACCATGGAATGGGTACCATGCAATATGACTTCAAAGGGTCTGCATTTGCTCACCGAACCTCACCAATCCTATCACTGCTGCGTTTATGCCGCTGTACACACGCTTGATTCTCTTTCGGAGACATATAAATCCATAGGTTTTAAGATTCTTACTAGTCAGGTATATTCTTAGGCGTTTAATATGGGGTGTTGAGTCCACTTCGTTGAGCAAGCAGTAGCTCTTGTCTATTACATATTTGGCTTATGGAAAGGTATCTGTGCTAATTTCAATCTCTGGTTTTATGCAGCACCCCAACTCACCTTTCCCCTTAAGCAAGCATAAGTTGGTTTTCTACATTTGAGACCCTATTCTGTTTTGTAATTCAGTTCCTGTGTAACCAAGTTTACATTTCGTGTATTAGTGATATCTTATGATGTTTCTTTTTCTGTGTGACTTATTTCACTTAGAATCATCGTACCTGAATCCACTCATTATGCTGCTACTGGCCTGATGACATAGATTTCATTGCTGAGTGATATTGCATTGTACGTAAGTACCACAACTTCTTTATCCATTTTTCGCTTTCTGCGATATTGAACTTGTACCGTAAACGAGGTTCTTGTAAACAGAGCCGTCCCAAACTTTGGGGTGGCTGTGTCTTTTTGATTTTAATTTCCCTAATCTATAGGACCATAAGTGGAAGTGCCCTAGGCTCTGTTGCTTTGTTTTTTAGATGTTTCAGGAAACACCATACACTTCTCCAGAGTGGCTGTTGGCAATTTACATCCCGCCCATCAGCATAACAAGGCTCCCAGTTCTCCATGGGCTGTCCTGCCTTTCTGGATTTTACACTTTTTTCAGATGTCCCTTTTGACCGGGGGGCAGTGAGACTTCATTGTAGTGCAGATTTCCTTTGCAAGCTTGCTTGGTTGCCCAAAAAGGGCGTATGCGTTTTTTCCTGAATATATTCAGGAAAAAACGCATACGCCCTTTTTGGCCAAGTGCATCATTGTGGACGTTCTGCCTCTTTTCCTATGCTTTACATGCAATTCCAGTCTACCTCCTGAAATCGGTTTCCTGCAATTCTGCCCCGCTTTCAAGTCCTCTTGGCAGCCTTACTTCAATATATTTTTGGACGATAGCTGTCATTTATAACTCTGCAGGTGTGTGAATTACAAGGCCCCTGAGCTCCTTTCTTCAACTCGCTTTCTTGTGAGCTGGCCGCAACACCGCAGGATTGCTTCAGGTCCTAGTGTGGTTCTGGCATGGCTCGCTGAGCCTTTGGTTAATTCCTCTTCTTGGTGGGAAATGAGAGTTAAATTTACCCATCCAGACACCTCCAGCTAGTCTCTCGTTGGTTCTCCCTATTCCTGTTCATTTTCCGCAGAAATTGCAAACTGGGTCAAACAGGAGGTTTAAGGCACTGACTCTCCAAGTGGGGAGAGTGTTAGTAAAGCGTCTGGAATGTTGCACCCGAGTGCCAGGGGACGAAAACTGAGACACATTTAAACATGTTTCCCGATCACACGGTGGATCATCCTCTGGGTTCCACATGCATGTTTTAGCTGAAGGAAGAATCCCTTAAACCTGGAGAGTTGAGACCCATGGAATGGGTACCATGCAATATGACTTCAAAGGGTCTGCATTTGCTCACCGAACCTCACCAATCCTATCACTGCTGCGTTTATGCCGCTGTACACATGCTTGATTCTCTTTCGGAGACATATAAATCCATAGGTTTTAAGATTCTTACTAGTCAGGTATATTCTTAGGCGTTTAATATGGGGTGTTGAGTCCACTTCGTTGAGCAAGCAGTAGCTCTTGTCTATTACATATTTGTCTTATGGAAAGGTATCTGTGCTAATTTCAATTTCTGGTTTTATGCAGCACCCCAACTCACCTTTCCCCTTAAGCAAGCATAAGTTGGTTTTCTATATTTGAGACCCTATTCTGTTTTGTAATTCAGTTCCTGTGTAGCCAAGTTTACATTCCGTGTATTAGTGATATCTTATGATGTTTCTTTTTCTGTGTGACTTATTTCACTTAGAATCATCGTACCTGAATCCACTCATTATCCTGCTATGGGCCTGATGACATAGATTTCATTGCTGAGTGATATTGCATTGTACGTAAGTACCACAACTTCTTTATCCATTTTTCGCTTTCTGCGATATTGAACTTGTACCGTAAACGAGGTTCTTGTAAACAGAGCCGTCCCAAACTTTGGGGTGGCTGTGTCTTTTTTATTTTAATTTCCCTAATCTATAGGACCATAAGTGGAAGTGCCCTAGGCTCTGTTGCTTTGTTTTTTAGATGTTTCAGGAAACACCATACACTTCTCCAGAGTGGCTGTTGGCAATTTACATCCCGCCCATCAGCATAACAAGGCTCCCAGTTCTCCATGGGCTGTCCTGCCTTTCTGGATTTTACACTTTTTTCAGATGTCCCTTTTGACCGGGGGGCAGTGAGACTTCATTGTAGTGCAGATATCCTTTGCAAGCTTGCTTGGTTGGCCAAAAAGGGCGTATGCGTTTTTTCCTGAATATATTCAGGAAAAAACGCATACGCCCTTTTTGGCCAAGTGCATCATTGTGGACGTTCTGCCTCTTTTCCTATGCTTTACATGCAATTCCAGTCTACCTCCTGAAATCGGTTTCCTGCAATTCTGCCCCGCTTTCAAGTCCTCTTGGCAGCCTTACTTCAATATATTTTTGGACGATAGCTGTCATTTATAACTCTGCAGGTTTGTGAATTACAGGGCCCCTGAGCTCCTTTCTTCAACTCGCTTTCTTGTGAGCTGGCCGCAACACCGCAGGATTGCTTCAGGCCCTAGTGTGGTTCCGGCATGGCTCGCTGAGCCTTTGGTTAATTCCTCTTCTTGGTGGGAAATGAGAGTTAAATTTGCCCGTCCAGACACCTCCAGCTAGTCTCTCATTAGTTCTCCCTATTCCTGTTCATTTTCCGCAGAAATTGCAAACTGGGCCAAACAGGAGGTTAAAGGCGCTGACTCTCCAAGTGGGGAGAGTGTTAGTAAAGCGTCTGGAATGTTGCACCCGAGTACCAGGGGACGAAAACTGAGACACATTTGAACACGTTTCCCGATCACATGGTGGATCATACTCTGGGTTCCACATGCATGTTTTAGCTGAAGGAAGAATCCCTTAAACCTGGAGAGTTGAGAACCATGGAATGGGTACCATGCAATATGACTTCAAAGTGTCTGCATTTGCTCACCGAACCTCACCAATCCTATCACTGCTGCGTTTATGCCGCTGTACACACGCTTGATTCTCTTTCGGAGACATATAAATCCATAGGTTTTAAGATTCTTACTAGTCAGGTATATTCTTAGGCGTTTAATATGGGGTGTTGAGTCCACTTCGTTGAGCAAGCAGTAGCTCTTGTCTATTACACATTTGGCTTATGGAAAGGTATCTGTGCTAATTTCAATCTCTGGTTTTATGCAGCACCCCAACTCACCTTTCCCCTTAAGCAAGCATAAGTTGGTTTTCTACATTTGAGACCCTATTCTGTTTTGTAATTCAGTTCCTGTGTAGCCAAATTTACATTCCGTGTATTAGTGATATCTTATGATGTTTCTTTTTCTGTGTGACTTATTTCACTTAGAATCATCGTACCTGAATTCACTCATTATGCTGCTACTGGCCTGATGACATAGATTTCATTGCTGAGTGATATTGCATTGTACGTAAGTACCACAACTTCTTTATCCATTTTTCGCTTTCTGTGATATTGAACTCTTACCGTAAACGAGGTTCTTGTAAACAGAGCCGTCCCAAACTTTGGGGTGGCTGTGTCTTTTTGATTCTAATTTCCCTAATCTATAGGACCATAAGTGGAAGTGCCCTAGGCTCTGTTGCTTTGTTTTTTAGATGTTTCAGGAAACACCATACACTTCTCCAGAGTGGCTGTTGTCAATTTACATCCCGCCCATCAGCATAACAAGGCTCCCAGTTCTCCATGGCCTGTCCTGCCTTTCTGGATTTTACACTTTTTTCAGATGTCCCTTTTGACCGGGGGGCAGTGAGACTTCATTGTAGTGCAGATTTCCTTTGCAAGCTTGCTTGGTTGGCCAAAAAGGGCGTATGCGTTTTTTCCTGAATATATTCAGGAAAAAACGCATACGCCCTTTTTGGCCAAGTGCATCATTGTGGACGTTCTGCCTCTTTTCCTATGCTTTACATGCAATTCCAGTCTACCTCCTGAAATCGGTTTCCTGCAATTCTGCCCCGCTTTCAAGTCCTCTTGGCAGCCTTACTTCAATATATTTTTGGACGATAGCTGTCATTTATAACTCTGCAGGTTTGTGAATTACAGGGCCCCTGAGCTCCTTTCTTCAACTCGCTTTCTTGTGAGCTGGCCGCAACACCGCAGGATTGCTTCAGGCCCTAGTGTGGTTCCAGCATGGCTCGCTGAGCCTTTGGTTAATTCCTCTTCTTGGTGGGAAATGAGAGTTAAATTTACCCATCCAGACACCTCCAGCTAGTCTCTCGTTGGTTCTCCCTATTCCTGTTCATTTTCCGCAGAAATTGCAAACTGGGTCAAACAGGAGGTTTAAGGCACTGACTCTCCAAGTGGGGAGAGTGTTAGTAAAGCGTCTGGAATGTTGCACCCGAGTACCAGGGGACGAAAACTGAGACACATTTGAACATGTTTCCCGATCACATGGTGGATCATCCTCTGGGTTCCACATGCATGTTTTAGCTGAAGGAAGAATCCCTTAAACCTGGAGAGTTGAGAACCATGGAATGGGTACCATGCAATATGACTTCAAAGGGTCTGCATTTGCTCACCGAACCTCACCAATCCTATCACTGCTGCGTTTATGCCGCTGTACACATGCTTGATTCTCTTTCGGAGACATATAAATCCATAGGTTTTAAGATTCTTACTAGTCAGGTATATTCTTAGGCGTTTAATATGGGGTGTTGAGTCCACTTGGTTGAGCAAGCAGTAGCTCTTGTCTATTACATATTTGTCTTATGGAAAGGTATCTGTGTTAATTTCAATCTCTGGTTTTATGCAGCACCCCAACTCACCTTTCCCCTTAAGCAAGCATTAGTTGGTTTTCTGCATTTGAGACCGTGTTCTGTTTTCTAATTCAGTTCCTGTGTAGCCAAGTTTACATTCCGTGTATTAGTGATATCTTATGATGTTTCTTTTTCTGTGTGACTTATTTCACTTAGAATCATCGTACCTGAATCCACTCATTATGCTGCTACTGGCCTGATGACATAGATTTCATTGCTGAGTGATATTGCATTGTACGTTAGTACCACAACTTCTTTATCCATTTTTCGCTTTCTGCGATATTGAACTTGTACCGGAAACGAGGTTCTTGTAAACAGAGCCGTCCCAAATTTTGGGGTGGCTGTGTCCTTTTGATTTTAATTTCCCTAAGCTATAGGACCATAAGTAGAAGTGCCCTAGGCTCTGTTGCTTTGTTTTATAGATGCTTCAGGAAACACCATACACTTCTCCAGAGTGGCTGTTGGCAATTTACATCCCGCACATCAGCATAACAAGGCTCCCAGTTCTCCATGGCCTGTCCTGCCTTTCTGGATTTTACACTTTTTTCAGATGGCCCTTTTGAACAGGGAGCAGTGAGACTTCATTGTAGTGCAGATTTCCATTGCAAGCTTGCTTGGTTGGCCAAAAAGGGCGTATGCGTTTTTTCCTGAATATATTCAGGAAAAAACGCATACGCCCTTTTTGGCTAAGTGCATCATTGTGGACGTTCTGCCTCTTTTCCTAGGCTTTACATGTAATTCCCCTCTGCCTCCTGAAATTGGTTTCCTACAATTCTGCCTCGCTTTCAAGTCCTCTTGGCAGCCTTACTTCAATATATTTTTGGACGATAGCTGTCATTTATAACTCTGCAGGTTTGTGAAATACAGTGCCCCTGAGCTCCTTTCTTCAACTCGCTTTCTTGTGAGCTGGCCGCAACACCGCAGGATTGCTTCAGGCCCTAGTGTGGTTCCGGCACGGCATGCTGAGCCTTTGGTTAACTCCTCTTACTGGTGGGAAATGAGAGTTAAATTTGCCCATCCAGACACCTCCAGCTAGTCTCTCATTGGTTCTCCCTATTCCTGTTCATCTTACGCAGAAATTGCAAACTGGGCCAAACAGGAGGTTAAAGGCACTGACTCTCCAAGTGGGGAGAGTGTTAGGAAAGCGTCTGGAATGTGGCACCCGAGTACCAGGGGACGAAAACTGAGACACATTTGAACACGTTTCCCGATCACACGTTGGATCATACTCGGGGTTCCACATACATGTTTTAGCTGAAGGAAGAATACCTTAAACCTGGAGAGTTGAGACCCATGGTATGTGTACCATGCAATATGACTTGAAAGGGTCTGCATTTGCTCACCGAACCACACCAATCCTATCACTGCTGCGTTTATGCCACTGTGCACACGCTTGATTCTCTTTCGGAGACATATAAATCCATAGGTTTTAAGATTCTTACTAGTCAGGTATATTCTTAGGCGTTTAATATGGGGTGTTGAGTCCACTTCGTTGAGCCAGGAGTAGCTCTTGTCTATTACATATTTGCCTTATGGAAAGGTATCTGTATTAATTTCAATCTCTGGTTTTATGCAGAACCCCAACTCACCTTTCCCCTTAAGCAAGCATAAGTTGGTGTTCTACATTTGAGACCCTATTCTGATTTGTAATTCAGTTCCTGTGTAGCCAAGTTTACATTCCGTGTATTAGTGATATCTTATGATGTTTCTTTTTCTGTGTGACTTATTTCACTTAGAATTATCGTACCTGAATCCACTCATTATGCTGCTACTGGCCTGATGACATAGATTTCATTGCTGAGTGATATTGCACTGTACGTTAGTACCAAAACTTCTTTATCTATTTTTCGCATTCTGCGATATTGAACTTGTACCGTAAACGAGGTTCTTGTAAACAGAGCCGTCCCAAACTTTCGGGTGGCTGTGTCTTTTTGATTTTAATTTCCCTAATCTATAGGACCATAATTGGAAGTGCCCTAGGCTCTGTTGCTTTGTTTTTTAGATGTTTCAGGAAACACCATACACTTCTCCAGAGTGGCTGTTGGCAATTTACATCCCGCCCATCAGCATTAGAAGGCTCCCATTTCTGCATGGCCTGTCCTGCCTTTCTGGATTTTACACTTTTTTCAGATGGCCCTTTTGACCGGGGGGCACTGAGACTTCATTGTAGTGCAGATTTCCTTTGCAAGCTTGCTTGGTTGGCCAAAAAGTGCGTATGCGTTTTTTCCTGAATATATTCAGGAAAAAACGCATACGCCCTTTTTGGTCAAGTGCATCATTGTAGATGTTCTGCCTCTTTTCCTATGCTTTACATGCAATTCCACTCTACCTCCTGAAATCGGTTTCCTGCAATTCTGCCCCACTTTCAATTCTTCTTGGCAGCCTTACTTCAATATATTTTTGGATGATAGCTGTCATTTAGAACTCTGCAGGTTTGTGAATTACAGTGCCCCTGAGCTCCTTTCTTCAATTCGCTTTCTTGTGAGCTGGCCGCAACACCGCAGGATTGCTTCAGGCCTTAGTGTGGTTCCGGCATGGCACGCTTAGCCTTTGGTTAATTCCACTTCCTACTGGGAAATGAGAGTTAAATTTGACCATCCAGACACCTCCAGCTTGTCTCTCATTGGTTCTCCCTATTCCTGTTCATTTTCCTCAGAAATTGCCAACTGGGCCAAACAGGAGGTTAAAGGCACTGAATCTCCAAGTGGGGAGAGTGTTAGTAAAGCGTCTGGAATGTTGCACCCGAGTACCAGGGGTCGAAAACTGAGACACATTTGAACACGTTTCCCGATCACACGGTGGATCATACTCTGGGTTCCACATGCATGTTTTAGCTGAAGGAAGAATCCCTTAAACCTGGAGAGTTGAGACGCATGGAATGTGTACCATGCAATATGACTTCAAAGGGTCTGCATTTGCTCACCGAACCTCACCAATCCTATCACTGCTGCATTTATTCCGCTGTACACACGCTTGATTCTCTTTCGGAGACATATAAATGCATAGGTTTTAAGATTCTTACTAGTCAGGTATATTCTTAGGCGTTTAATATGGGGTGTTGGGTCCACTTTGTTGAGCAAGCAGTAGCTCTTGTCTATTACATATTTGGCTTATGGAAAGGTATCTGTGTTAATTTCAATCTCTGGTTTTATGCAGCACCCCACCTCACCTTTCCCCTTAAGCAAGCATAAGTTAGTTTTCTACATTTGAGACCCTATTCTGTTTTGTAATTCAGTTCCTGTGTAGCCAAGTTTACATTCCGTGTATTAGTGATATCTTATGATGTTTCTTTTTCTCAGTGACTTATTTCACTTAGAATCATCGTAGCTGAATCCACTCATTATGCTGCTACGGGCCTCCTGACATAGATTTCATTGCTGAGTGATATTGCATTGTACATAAGTACCACAACTTCTTTATCCATTTTTCGCTTTCTGCGATATTGAACTAGTACCGTAAACGAGGTTCTTGTAAACAGAGCCGTCCCAAACTTTGGGGTGGCTGTGTCTTTTTGATTTTAATTTCCCTAAGCTATAGGACCATAAGTGGAAGTGCCCTAGGCTCTGTTGCTTTGTTTTTTAGATGTTTCAGGAAACACCATACACTTCTCCAGAGTGGCTGTTGGCAATTTACATCACGCTCATCAGCATAAGAAGGCTCTCAGTTCTCCATGGCCTGTCCTGCCTTTCTGGATTTTACACTTTTTTCAGATATCCCTTTTGACCGTGGAGCAGTGAGACTTCATTGTAGTGCAGATTTCCTCTGCAAGCTTGCTTGGTTGGCCAAAAAGGGCGTATGCGTTTTTTCCTGAATATATTCAGGAAAAAACGCATACGAACTTTTTGGCCAAGTGCATCATTGTGGACGTTCTGCCTCTTTTCCTATGCTTTACATGCAATTCCAGTCTACCTCCTGAAATCGGTTTCCTGCAATTCTGCCCCACATTCAAGTCCTCTTGGCAGCCTTACTTCAATAAATTTTTGGACGATAGCTGTCATTTAGAACTCTGCAGGTTTGTGAATGACAGTGCCCCTGAGCTTCTTTCTTCAACTCGCTTTTTTGTGAGCTGGCCGCAACACCGCAGGATTGCTTCAGGCCCTAGTGTGGTTCCGGCATATCTCACTGAGCCTTTGGTTAATTCCTCTTCCTGGTGGGAAATGAGAGTTAAATTTGCCCGTCCAGACACCTCCAGCTAGTCTCTCATTGGTTCTCCCTATTCCTGTTCATTTTCCGCAGAAATTGCAAACTGGGCCAAACAGGAGGTTAAAGGCACTGACTCTCCAAGTGGGGAGAGTGTTAGTAAAGTGTCTGGAAAGTTGCACCCGAGTACCAGGGGACGAAAACTGAGACACATTGGAACACGTTTCCCGATCACACGGTGGATCATACTCTGGGTTCCAAATGCATGTTTACCTGAAGGAAGAATCCTTTAATCCAGCAGAGTTGAGAACCATGGAATGGGTACCATGCAATATGACTTCAAAGGGTCTGCATTTGCTCACCGAACCTCACCAATCCTATCACTGCTGCGTTTATGCCGCTGTACACACGCTTGATTCTCTTTCGGAGACATATAAATCCATAGGTTTTAAGATTCTTACTAGTCAGGTATATTCTTAGGCGTTTAATATGGGGTGTTGAGTCCACTTCGTTGAGCAAGCAGTAGCTCTTGTCTATTACATATTTGGCTTATGGAAAGGTATCTGTGCTAATTTCAATCTCTGGTTTTATGCAGCACCCCAACTCACCTTTCCCCTTAAGCAAGCATAAGTTGGTTTTCTACATTTGAGACCCTATTCTGTTTTGTACTTCAGTTCCTGTGTAGCCAAGTTTACATTCCGTGTATTAGTGATACCTTATGATGTTTCTTTTTCTGTTTGACTTATTTCTCTTAGAATCATCGCACCTAAATCCACTCATTATGCTGCTACTGGCCTGATGACATAGATTTCATTGCTGAGTGATATTGCATTGTACGTAAGTACCACAACTTCTTTATCCATTTTTCGCTTTCTGCGATATTGAACTTGTACCGTAAACGAGGTTCTTGTAAACAGAGCCATCCCAAACTTTGGGGTGGCTGTGTCTTTTTGATTTTAATTTCCCTAATCTATAGGACCATAAGTGGAAGTGCCCTAGGCTCTGTTGCTTTGTTTTTTAGATGTTTCAGGAAACACCATACACTTCTCCAGAGTGGCTGTTGGCAATTTACATCCCGCCCATCAGCATAACAAGGCTCCCAGTTCTCCATGGCCTGTCCTGCCTTTCTGGATTTTACACTTTTTTCAGATGGCCCTTTTGACCGGGGGGCAGTGAGACTTCATTGTAGTGCAGATTTCCTTTGCAAGCTTGCTTGGTTGGCCAAAAAGGGCGTATGCGTTTTTTCCTGAATATATTCAGGAAAAAACGCATACGCCCTTTTCGGCCAAGTGCATCATTGTGGACGTTCTGCCTCTTTTCCTATGCTTTACATGCAATTCCAGTCTACCTCCTGAAAACGGTTTCCTGCAATTCTGCCCCGCTTTCAAGTCCTCTTGGCAGCCTTACTTCAATATATTTTTGGACGATAGCTGTCCTTTAGAACTCTGCAGGTTTGTGAATTACAGTGCCCCTGAGCTACTTTCTTCAACTCGCTTTCTTGTGAGCTGGCCGCAACACCGCAGGATTGCTTCAGGCCCTAGTGTGGTTCCGGCACGGCTCGCTGAGCCTTTGGTTAATTCCTCTTCCTGGTGGGAAATGAGAGTTAAATTTGTCCGTCCAGACACCTCCAGCTAGTCTCTCATTGGTTCTCCCTATTCCTGTTCATTTTCCGCAGAAATTGCAAACTGGGCCAAACAGGAGTTTAAAGGTACTGACTCTCCAAGTGGGGAGAGTGTTAGTAAAGCATCTGGAATGTTGCACCCGAGTACCAGGGGACGAAAACTGAGACACATTAGAACACGTTTCCCGATCACATGGTGGATCATACTCTGGGTTCCACATGCATGTTTTAGCTGAAGGAAGAATCCCTTAAACCTGGAGAGTTGAGAACCATGGAATGGGTACCATGCAATATGACTTCAAAGGGTCTGCATTTGCTCACCGAACCTCACCAATCCTATCACTGCTGCGTTTATGCCGCTGTACACACGCTTGATTCTCTTTCGTAGACATATCAATCCATAGGTTTTAAGATTCTTACTAGTCAGGTATATTCTTAGGCGTTTAATATGGGGTGTTGAGTCCACTTCGTTGAGCAAGCAGTAGCTCTTGTCTATTACATATTTGGCTTATGGAAAGGTATCTGTGCTAATTTCAATCTGTGGTTTTATGCAGCACCCCAACTCACCTTTCCCCTTAAGCAAGCATAAGTTGGTGTTCTACATTTGAGACCCTATTCTGTTTTGTAATTCAGTTCCTGTGTAGCCAAGTTTACATTCCGTGTATTAGTGATATCTTATGATGTTTCTTTTTCTGTGTGACTTATTTCACTTAGAATCATCGTACCTGAATCCACTCATTATGCTGCTACTGGCCTGATGACATAGATTTCATTGCTGAGTGGTATTGCATTGTACGTAAGTACCACAACTTCTTTATCCATTTTTCGCTTTCTGCAATATTGAACTTGTACCGTAAATGAGGTTCTTGTAAACAGAGCCGTCCCAAACTTTGGGGTGGCTGTGTCTTTTTGATTTTAATTTCCCTAAGCTATAGGACCATAAGTGGAAGTGCCCTAGGCTCTCTTGCTTTGTTTTTTAGATGTTTCAGGAAACACCATACACTTCTCCAGAGTGGCTGTTGGCAATTTACATCCCGCCCATCAGCATAACAAGGCTCCCAGTTCTCCATGGCCTGTCCTGCCTTTCTGGATTTTACACTTTTTTCAGATGGCCCTTTTGACCGGGGGGCAGTGAGACTTCATTGTAGTGCAGATTTCCTTTGCAAGCTTGCTTGGTTGGCCAAAAAGGGCGTATGCGTTTTTTCCTGAATATATTCAGGAAAAAACGCATACGCCCTTTTTGGCCAAGTGCATCATTGTGGACGTTCTGCCTCTTTTCCTATGCTTTACATGCAATTCCAGTCTACCTCCTGAAATCGGTTTCCTGCAATTCTGCCCCACTTTCAAGTCCTCTTGGCAGCCTTACTTCAATATATTTTTGGACGATAGCTGTCATTTAGAACTCTGCAGGTGTGTGAATTACAGGGCGCCTGAGCTCCTTTCTTCAACTCGCTTTCTTGTGAGCTGGCCGCAACACCGCAGGATTGCTTCAGGCCCTAGTGTGGTTCCGGCATGGCTCGCTGAGCCTTTGGTTAATTCCTCTTCTTGGTGGGAAATGAGAGTTAAATTTACCTGTCCAGACACCTCCAGCTAGTCTCTCATTGGTTCTCCCTATTCCTGTTCATTTTCCGCAGAAATTGCAAACTGGGCCAAACAGGAGGTTAAAGGCACTGACTCTCCAAGTGGGGAGAGTGTTAGTAAAGCGTCTGGAATGTTGCACCCGAGTACCAGGGGACGAAAACTGAGACACATTTGAACACGTTTCCCGATCACACGGTAGATCATCCTCTGGGTTCCACATGCATGTTTTAGCTGAAGGAAGAATCCCTTAAACCTGGAGAGTTGAGACCCATGGAATGGGTACCATGCAATATGACTTCAAAGGGTCTGCATTTGCTCACCGAACCTCACCAATCCTATCACTGCTGCGTTTATGCCGCTGTACACACGCTTGATTCTCTTTCGGAGACTTATAAATCCATAGGTTTTAAGATTCTTACTAGTCCGGTATATTCTTAGGTGTTTAATATGGGATGTTGAGTCCACTTCATTGAGCAAGCAGTAGCTCTTGTCTATTACATATTTGGCTTATGGAAAGGTATCTGTGCTAATTTCAATCTCTGGTTTTATGCAGCACCCCAACTCACCTTTCCCCTTAAGCAAGCATAAGTTGGTTTTCTACATTTGAGACCCTATTCTGTTTTGTAATTCAGTTCCTGTGTAGCCAAGTTTACATTCCGTGTATTAGTGATATCTTATGATGTTTCTTTTTCTGTGTGACTTATTTCACTTAGAATCATCGTACCTGAATCCACTCATTATGCTGCTACTGGCCTGATGACATAGATTTCATTGCTGAGTGATATTGCCTTGTACGTTAGTACCACAACTTCTTTATCCATTTTTCACTTTCTGTGATATTGAACTCTTACCGTAAACGAGGTTCTTGTAAACAGAGCCGTCCCAAACTTTGGGGTGGCTGTGTCTTTTTAATTTCCCTAAGCTATAGGACCATAAGTGGAAGTGCCCTAGACTCTGTTGCTTTGTTTTTTAGATGTTTCAGGAAACACCATACACTTCTCCAGAGTGGCTGTTGGCAATTTACATCCCGCCCATCAGCATAACAAGGCTCCCAGTTCTCCATGGCCTGTCCTGCCTTTCTGGATTTTACACTTTTTTCAGATGGCCCTTTTGACCGGGGGGCAGTGAGACTTCATTGTAGTGCAGATTTCCTTTGCAAGCTTGCTTGGTTGGCCAAAAAGGGCGTATGCGTTTTTTCCTGAATATATTCAGGAAAAAACGCATACGCCCTTTTTGGCCAAGTGCATCATTGTGGACGTTCTGCCTCTTTTCCTATGCTTTACATGCAATTCCAGTCTACCTCCTGAAATCGGTTTCCTGCAATTCTGCCCCGCTTTCAAGTCCTCTTGGCAGCCTTACTTCAATATATTTTTGGACGATAGCTGTCATTTAGAACTCTGCAGGTGTGTGAATTACAGGGCCCCTGAGCTCCTTTCTTCAACTCGCTTTCTTGTGAGCTGGCCGCAACACCGCAGGATTGCTTCAGGCCCTAGTGTGGTTCCGGCATGGCTCGCTGAGCCTTTGGTTAATTCCTCTTCCTGTTGGGAAATGAGAGTTAAATTTGCCCGTCCAGACTCCTCCAGCTAGTCTCTCATTGGTTCTCCCTATTCCTGTTCATTTTCCGCAGAAATTGCAAACTGGGCCAAACAGGAGGTTAAAGGCACTGACTCTCCAAGTGGGGAGAGTGTTAGTAAAGCGTCTGGAATGTTGCACCCGAGTACCAGGGGACGAAAACTGAGACACATTGGAACACGTTTCCCGATCACACGGTGGATCATCCTCTGGGTTCCACATGCATGTTTTAGCTGAAGGAAGAATCCCTTAAACCTGGAGAGTTGAGAACCATGGAATGGGTACCATGCAATATGACTTCAAAGGGTCTGCATTTGCTCACCGAACCTCACCAATCCTATCACTGCTGCGTTTATGCCACTGTACACACGCTTGATTCTCTTTCGAAGACATATAAATCCAAAGGTTTTAAGATTCTTACTAGTCAGGTATATTCTTAGGCGTTTAATATGGGGTGTTGAGTCCACTTCGTTGAGCAAGCAGTAGCTCTTGTCTATTACATATTTGGCTTATGGAAAGGTATCTGTGCTAATTTCAATCTCTGGTTTTATGCAGCACCCCAACTCACCTTTCCCCTTAAGCAAGCATAAGTTGGTTTTCTACATTTGAGACCCTATTCTGTTTTGTAATTCAGTTCCTGTGTAGCCAAGTTTACATTCCGTGTATTAGTGATATCTTATGATGTTTCTTTTTCTGTGTGACTTATTTCACTTAGAATCATCGTACCTGAATCCACTCATTATGCTGCTACTGGCCTGATGACATAGATTTCATTGCTGAGTGATATTGCATTGTACGTAAGTACCACAACTTCTTTATCCATTTTTCGCATTCTGCGATATTGAACTTGTACCGTAAACGAGGTTCTTGTAAACAGAGCCGTCCCAAACTTACTGGTGGCTGTGTCTTTTTGATTTTAATTTCCCTAATCTATAGGACCATAAGTGGAAGTGCCCTAGGCTCTGTTGCTTTGTTTTTTAGATGTTTCAGGAAACACCATACACTTCTCCAGAGTGGCTGTTGGCAATTTACATCATGCCCATCAGCATAACAAGGCTCCCAGTTCTCCATGGCCTGTCCTGCCTTTCTGGATTTTACACTTTTTTCAGATGGCCCTTTTGACCGGGGGGCAGTGAGACTTCATTGTAGTGCAGATTTCCTTTGCAAGCTTGCTTGGTTGGCCAAAAAGGGCGTATGCGTTTTTTCCTGAATATATTCAGGAAAAAACGCATACGCCCTTTTTGGCCAAGTGCATCATTGTGGACGTTCTGCCTCTTTTCCTATGCTTTACATGCAATTCCAGTCTACCTCCTGAAATCGGTTTCCTGCAATTCTGCCCCGCTTTCAAGTCCTCTTGGCAGCCTTACTTCAATATATTTTTGGACGATAGCTGTCATTTAGAACTCTGCAGGTGTGTGAATTACAGGGCCCCTGAGCTCCTTTCTTCAACTCGCTTTCTTGTGAGCTGGCCGCAACACCGCAGGATTGCTTCAGGCCCTAGTGTGGTTCCGACATGGCTCGCTGAGCCTTTGGTTAATTCCTCTTCTTGGTGGGAAATGAGAGTTAAATTTACCTGTCCAGACACCTCCAGCTAGTCTCTCATTGGTTCTCCCTATTCCTGTTCATTTTCCGCAGAAATTGCAAACTGGGCCAAACAGGAGGTTAAAGGCACTGACTCTCCAAGTGGGGAGAGTGTTAGTAAAGCGTCTGGCATGTTGCACCCGAGTACCAGGGGACGAAAACTGAGACACATTTGAACACGTTTCCCGATCACACGGTAGATCATCCTCTGGGTTCCACATGCATGTTTTAGCTGAAGGAAGAATCCCTTAAACCTGGAGAGTTGAGACCCATGGAATGGGTACCATGCAATATGACTTCAAAGGGTCTGCATTTGCTCACTGAACCTCACCAATCCTATCACTGCTGCGTTTATGCCGCTGTACACATGCTTGATTCTCTTTCGGAGACATATAAATCCATAGGTTTTAAGTTTCTTACTAGTCAAGTATATTCTTAGGCGTTTAATATGGGGTGTTGTGTCCACTTCGTTGAGCAAGCAGTAGCTCTTGGCTATTACATATTTGGCTTATGGAAAGGTATCTGTGCTAATTTCAATCTCTGGTTTTATGCAGCACCCCAACTCACCTTTCCCCTTAAGCAAGCATAAGTTGGTTTTCTACATTTGAGACCCTATTCTGTTTTGTAATTCAGTTCCTGTGTAGCCAAGTTTACATTCCGTGTATTAGTGATATCTTATGATGTTTCTTTTTCTGTGTGACTTATTTCACTTAGATTCATCGTACCTGAATCCACTCATTATGCTGCTATGGGCCTGATGACAGAGATTTCATTGCTGAGTGATATTGCATTGTACGTTAGTACCACAACTTCTTTATCCATTTTTCGCTTTCTGCGATATTGAACTTGTACCGGAAACGAGGTTCTTGTAAACAGAGCCGTCCCAAACTTTGGGGTGGCTGTGTCTTTTTGATTTTAATTTCCCTAAGCTATAGGACCATAAGTGGAAGTGCCCTAGGCTCTGTTGCTTTGTTTTTTAGATGTTTCAGGAAACACCATACACTTTTCCAGAGTGGCTGTTGGCAATTTACATCATGCCCATCAGCATAACAAGGCTCCCAGTTCTCCATGGCCTGTCCTGCCTTTCTGGATTTTACACTTTTTTCAGATGGCCCTTTTGACCGGGGGGCAGTGAGACTTCATTGTAGTGCAGATTTCCTTTGCAAGGTTGCTTGGTTGGCCAAAAAGGGCGTATGCGTTTTTTCCTGAATATATTCAGGAAAAAACGCATACGCCCTTTTTGGCCAAGTGCATCATTGTGGACGTTCTGCCTCTTTTCCTATGCTTTACATGCAATTCCAGTCTACCTCCTGAAATCGGTTTCCTGCAATTCTGCCCCGCTTTCAAGTCCTCTTGGCAGCCTTACTTCAATATATTTTTGGACGATAGCTGTCATTTAGAACTCTGCAGGTGTGTGAATTACAGGGCCCCTGAGCTCCTTTCTTCAATTCAATTTCTTGTGAGCTGGCCGCAACACCGCAGGATTGCTTCAGGCCCTAGTGTGGTTCCGGCTTGGCTCGCTGAGCCTTTGGTTAATTCCTCTTCTTGGTGGGAAATGAGAGTTAAATTTACCTGTCCAGACACCTCCAGCTAGTCTCTCATTGGTTCTACCTATTCCTGTTCATTTTCCGCAGAAATTGCAAACTGGGCCAAACAGGAGGTTAAAGGCACTGACTCTCCAAGTGGGGAGAGTGTTAGTAAAGCGTCTGGAATGTTGCACCCGAGTACCAGGGGACGAAAACTGAGACACATTTGAACACGTTTCCCGATCACACGGTGGATCATCCTCTGTGTTCCACATGCATGATTTAGCTGAAGGAAGAATCCCTTAAACCTGGAGAGTTGAGAACCATGGAATGGGTACCATGCAATATGACTTCAAAGGGTCTGCATTTGCTCACCGAACCTCACCAATCCTATCACTGCTGCGTTTATGCCACTGTACACATGCTTGATTCTCTTTCGAAGACATATAAATCCATAGGTTTTAAGATTCTTACTAGTCAGGTATATTCTTAGGCGTTTAATATGGGGTGTTGAGTCCACTTCGTTGAGCAAGCAGTAGCTCTTGTCTATTACATATTTGGCTTATGGAAAGGTATCTGTGGTAATTTCAATCTCTGGTTTTATGCAGCACCCCAACTCACCTTTCCCCTTAAGCAAGCATAAGTTGGTTTTCTACATTTGAGACCCTATTCTGTTTTGTAATTCAGTTCCTGTGTAGCCAAGTTTACATTCCGTGTATTAGTGATATCTTATGATGTTTCTTTTTCTGTGTGACTTATTTCACTTAGAATCATCGTACCTGAATCCACTCATTATGCTGCTACTGGCCTGATGACATAGATTTCATTGCTGAGTGATATTGCATTGTACGTAAGTACCACAACTTCTTTATCCATTTTTCGCTTTCTGCGATATTGAACTTGTACCGTAAACGAGGTTCTTGTAAACAGAGCCGTCCCAAACTTACTGGTGGCTGTGTCTTTTTGATTTTAATTTCCCTAATCTATAGGACCATAAGTGGAAGTGCCCTAAGCTCTGTTGCTTTGTTTTTTAGATGTTTCAGGAAACACCATACACTTCTCCAGAGTGGCTGTTGGCAATTTACATCATGCCCATCAGCATAACAAGGCTCCCAGTTCTCCATGGCCTGTCCTGCCTTTCTGGATTTTACACTTTTTTCAGATGGCCCTTTTGACCGGGGGGCAGTGAGACTTCATTGTAGTGCAGATTTCCTTTGCAAGCTTGCTTGGTTGGCCAAAAAGGGCGTATGCGTTTTTTCCTGAATATATTCAGGAAAAAACGCATACGCCCTTTTTGGCCAAGTGCATCATTGTGGACGTTCTGCCTCTTTTCCTATGCTTTACATGCAATTCCAGTCTACCTCCTGAAATCGGTTTCCTGCAATTCTGCCCCGCTTTCAAGTCCTCTTGGCAGCCTTACTTCAATATATTTTTGGACGATAGCTGTCATTTAGAACTCTGCAGGTGTGTGAATTACAGGGCCCCTGAGCTCCTTTCTTCAACTCGCTTTCTTGTGAGCTGGCCGCAACACCGCAGGATTGCTTCAGGCCCTAGTGTGGTTCCGGCATGGCTCGCTGAGCCTTTGGTTAATTCCTCTTCTTGGTGGGAAATGAGAGTTAAGTTTACCTGTCCAGACACCTCCAGCTAGTCTCTCATTGGTTCTCCCTATTCCTGTTCATTTTCCGCAGAAATTGCAAACTGGGCCAAACAGGAGGTTAAAGGCACTGACTCTCCAAGTGGGGAGAGTGTTAGTAAAGCATCTGGAATGTTGCACCCGAGTACCAGGGGACGAAAACTGAGACACATTTGAACACGTTTCCCGATCACACGGTAGATCATCCTCTGGGTTCCACATGCATGTTTTAGCTGAAGGAAGAATCCCTTAAACCTGGAGAGTTGAGACCCATGGAATGGGTACCATGCAATATGACTTCAAAGGGTCTGCATTTGCTCACCGAACCTCACCAATCCTATCACTGCTGCGTTTATGCCGCTGTACACACGCTTGATTCTCTTTCGGAGACTTATAAATCCATAGGTTTTAAGATTCTTACTAGTCAGGTATATTCTTAGGTGTTTAATATGGGATGTTGAGTCCACTTCATTGAGCAAGCAGTAGCTCTTGTCTATTACATATTTGGCTTATGGAAAGGTATCTGTGCTAATTTCAATCTCTGGTTTTATGCAGCACCCCAACTCACCTTTCCCCTTAAGCAAGCATAAGTTGGTTTTCTACATTTGAGACCCTATTCTGTTTTGTAATTCAGTTCCTGTGTAGCCAAGTTTACATTCCGTGTATTAGTGATATCTTATGATGTTTCTTTTTCTGTGTGACTTATTTCACTTAGAATCATCGTACCTGAATCCACTCATTATGCTGCTACTGGCCTGATGACATAGATTTCATTGCTGAGTGATATTGCCTTGTACGTTAGTACCACAACTTCTTTATCCATTTTTCATTTTCTGTGATATTGAACTCTTACCGTAAACGAGGTTCTTGTAAACAGAGCCGTCCCAAACTTTGGGGTGGCTGTGTCTTTTTGATTTTAATTTCCCTAAGCTATAGGACCATAAGTGGAAGTGCCCTAGACTGTGTTGCTTTGTTTTTTAGATGTTTCAGGAAACACCATACACTTCTCCAGAGTGGCTGTTGGCAATTTACATCATGCCCATCAGCATAACAAGGCTCCCAGTTCTCCATGGCCTGTCCTGCCTTTCTGGATTTTACACTTTTTTCAGATGGCCCTTTTGACCGGGGGGCAGTGAGACTTCATTGTAGTGCAGATTTCCTTTGCAAGCTTGCTTGGTTGGCCAAAAAGGGCGTATGCGTTTTTTCCTGAATATATTCAGGAAAAAACGCATACGCCCTTTTTGGCCAAGTGCATCATTGTGGACGTTCTGCCTCTTTTCCTATGCTTTACATGCAATTCCAGTCTACCTCCTGAAATCGGTTTCCTGCAATTCTGCCCCGCTTTCAAGTCCTCTTGGCAGCCTTACTTCAATATATTTTTGGACGATAGCTGTCATTTAGAACTCTGCAGGTGTGTGAATTACAGGGCCCCTGAGCTCCTTTCTTCAACTCGCTTTCTTGTGAGCTGGCCGCAACACCGCAGGATTGCTTCAGGCCCTAGTGTGGTTCCGGCATGGCTCGCTGAGCCTTTGGTTAATTCCTCTTCTTGGTGGGAAATGAGAGTTAAATTTACCCATCCAGACACCTCCAGCTAGTCTCTCGTTGGTTCTCCCTATTCCTGTTCATTTTCCGCAGAAATTGCAAACTGGGTCAAACAGGAGGTTTAAGGCACTGACTCTCCAAGTGGGGAGAGTGTTAGTAAAGCGTCTGGAATGTTGCACCCGAGTACCAGGGGACGAAAACTGAGACACATTTGAACATGTTTCCCGATCACACGGTGGATCATCCTCTGGGTTCCACATGCATGTTTTAGCTGAATGAAGAATCCCTTAAACCTGGAGAGTTGAGAACCATGGAATGGGTACCATGCAATATGATTTCAAAGGGTCTGCATTTGCTCACCGAACCTCACCAATCCTATCACTGCTGCGTTTATGCCGCTGTACACATGCTTGATTCTCTTTCGGAGACATATAAATCCATAGGTTTTAAGATTCTTACTAGTCAGGTATATTCTTAGGCGTTTAATATGGGGTGTTGAGTCCACTTCGTTGAGCAAGCAGTAGCTCTTGTCTATTACATATTTGTCTTATGGAAAGGTATCTGTGTTAATTTCAATCTCTGGTTTTATGCAGCACCCCAACTCACCTTTCCCCTTAAGCAAGCATTAGTTGGTTTTCTGCATTTGAGACCGTGTTCTGTTTTGTAATTCAGTTCCTGTGTAGCCAAGTTTACATTCCGTGTATTAGTGATATCTTATGATGTTTCTTTTTCTGTGTGACTTATTTCACTTAGAATCATCGTACCTGAATCCACTCATTATCCTGCTATGGCCCTGATGACATAGATTTCATTGCTGAGTGATATTGCATTGTACGTAAGTACCACAACTTCTTTATCCATTTTTCGCTTTCTGCGATATTGAACTTGTACCGTAAACGAGGTTCTTGTAAACAGAGCCGTCCCAAACTTTGGGGTGGCTGTGTCTTTTTGATTTTAATTTCCCTAATCTATAGGACCATAAGTGGAAGTGCCCTAGGCTCTGTTGCTTTGTTTTTTAGATGTTTCAGGAAACACCATACACTTCTCCAGAGTGGCTGTTGGCAATTTACATCCCGCCCATCAGTCTAACTAGGCTCCCAGTTCTCCATGGCCTGTCCTGCCTTTCTGGATTTTACTCTTTTTTCAGATGGCCCTTTTGACCGGGGGGCAGTGAGACTTCATTGTAGTGCAGATTTCCTTTGCAAGCTTGCTTGGTTGGCCAAAAAGTGCATATGAGTTTTTTCCTGAGTATATTCAGGAAAAAACGCATACGGCCTTTTTGGCCAAGTGCATCATTGTGGACGTTCTGCCTCTTTTCCTATGCTTTACATGCAATTCCAGTCTACCTCCTGAAATCGGTTTCCTGCAATTCTGCCCCGCTTTCAAGTCCTCTTGGCAGCCTTACTTCAATATATTTTTGGATGATAGCTGTCATTTATAACTCTGCAGGTGTGTGAATTACTGGGCCCCTGAGCTCCTTTCTTCAACTCGCTTTCTTGTGAGCTGGCCGCAACACCGCAGGATTGCTTCAGGCCCTAGTGTGGTTCTGGCATGGCTCGCTGAGCCTTTGGTTAATTCCTCTTCCTGTTGGGAAATGAGAGTTAAATTTGCCCGTCCAGACTCCTCCAGCAAGTCTCTCATTGGTTCTCCCTATTCCTGTTCATTTTCCGCAGAAATTGCAAACTGGGCCAAACAGGAGGTTAAAGGCACTGACTCTCCAAGTGGGGAGAGTGTTAGTAAAGCATCTGGAATGTTGCACCCGAGTACCAGGGGACGAAAACTGAGACACATTTGAACACGTTTCCCGATCACACGGTAGATCATCCTCTGGGTTCCACATGCATGTTTTAGCTGAAGGAAGAATCCCTTAAACCTGGAGAGTTGAGACCCATGGAATGGGTACCATGCAATATGACTTCAAAGGGTCTGCATTTGCTCACCGAACCTCACCAATCCTATCACTGCTGCGTTTATGCCGCTGTACACACGCTTGATTCTCTTTCGGAGACTTATAAATCCATAGGTTTTAAGATTCTTACTAGTCCGGTATATTCTTAGGTGTTTAATATGGGATGTTGAGTCCACTTCATTGAGCAAGCAGTAGCTCTTGTCTATTACATATTTGGCTTATGGAAAGGTATCTGTGCTAATTTCAATCTCTGGTTTTATGCAGCACCCCAACTCACCTTTCCCCTTAAGCAAGCATAAGTTGGTTTTCTACATTTGAGACCCTATTCTGTTTTGTAATTCAGTTCCTGTGTAGCCAAGTTTACATTCCGTGTATTAGTGATATCTTATGATGTTTCTTTTTCTGTGTGACTTATTTCACTTAGAATCATCGTACCTGAATCCACTCATTATGCTGCTACTGGCCTGATGACATAGATTTCATTGCTGAGTGATATTGCCTTGTACGTTAGTACCACAACTTCTTTATCCATTTTTCACTTTCTGTGATATTGAACTCTTACCGTAAACGAGGTTCTTGTAAACAGAGCCGTCCCAAACTTTGGGGTGGCTGTGTCTTTTTAATTTCCCTAAGCTATAGGACCATAAGTGGAAGTGCCCTAGACTCTGTTGCTTTGTTTTTTAGATGTTTCAGGAAACACCATACACTTCTCCAGAGTGGCTGTTGGCAATTTACATCCCGCCCATCAGCATAACAAGGCTCCCAGTTCTCCATGGCCTGTCCTGCCTTTCTGGATTTTACACTTTTTTCAGATGGCCCTTTTGACCGGGGGGCAGTGAGACTTCATTGTAGTGCAGATTTCCTTTGCAAGCTTGCTTGGTTGGCCAAAAAGGGCGTATGCGTTTTTTCCTGAATATATTCAGGAAAAAACGCATACGCCCTTTTTGGCCAAGTGCATCATTGTGGACGTTCTGCCTCTTTTCCTATGCTTTACATGCAATTCCAGTCTACCTCCTGAAATCGGTTTCCTGCAATTCTGTCCCGCTTTCAAGTCCTCTTGGCAGCCTTACTTCAATATATTTTTGGACGATAGCTGTCATTTAGAACTCTGCAGGTGTGTGAATTACAGGGCCCCTGAGCTCCTTTCTTCAACTCGCTTTCTTGTGAGCTGGCCGCAACACCGCAGGATTGCTTCAGGCCCTAGTGTGGTTCCGGCATGGCTCGCTGAGCCTTTGGTTAATTCCTCTTCCTGTTGGGAAATGAGAGTTAAATTTGCCCGTCCAGACTCCTCCAGCTAGTCTCTCATTGGTTCTCCCTATTCCTGTTCATTTTCCGCAGAAATTGCAAACTGGGCCAAACAGGAGGTTAAAGGCACTGACTCTCCAAGTGGGGAGAGTGTTAGTAAAGCGTCTGGAATGTTGCACCCGAGTACCAGGGGACGAAAACTGAGACACATTTGAACACGTTTCCCGATCACACGGTGGATCATCCTCTGGGTTCCACATGCATGTTTTAGCTGAAGGAAGAATCCCTTAAACCTGGAGAGTTGAGAACCATGGAATGGGTACCATGCAATATGACTTCAAAGGGTCTGCATTTGCTCACCGAACCTCACCAATCCTATCACTGCTGCGTTTATGCCACTGTACACACGCTTGATTCTCTTTCGAAGACATATAAATCCAAAGGTTTTAAGATTCTTACTAGTCAGGTATATTCTTAGGCGTTTAATATGGGGTGTTGAGTCCACTTCGTTGAGCAAGCAGTAGCTCTTGTCTATTACATATTTGGCTTATGGAAAGGTATCTGTGCTAATTTCAATCTCTGGTTTTATGCAGCACCCCAACTCACCTTTCCCCTTAAGCAAGCATAAGTTGGTTTTCTACATTTGAGACCCTATTCTGTTTTGTAATTCAGTTCCTGTGTAGCCAAGTTTACATTCCGTGTATTAGTGATATCTTATGATGTTTCTTTTTCTGTGTGACTTATTTCACTTAGAATCATCGTACCTGAATCCACTCATTATGCTGCTACTGGCCTGATGACATAGATTTCATTGCTGAGTGATATTGCATTGTACGTAAGTACCACAACTTCTTTATCCATTTTTCGCATTCTGCGATATTGAACTTGTACCGTAAACGAGGTTCTTGTAAACAGAGCCGTCCCAAACTTACTGGTGGCTGTGTCTTTTTGATTTTAATTTCCCTAATCTATAGGACCATAAGTGGAAGTGCCCTAGGCTCTGTTGCTTTGTTTTTTAGATGTTTCAGGAAACACCATACACTTCTCCAGAGTGGCTGTTGGCAATTTACATCATGCCCATCAGCATAACAAGGCTCCCAGTTCTCCATGGCCTGTCCTGCCTTTCTGGATTTTACACTTTTTTCAGATGGCCCTTTTGACCGGGGGGCAGTGAGACTTCATTGTAGTGCAGATTTCCTTTGCAAGCTTGCTTGGTTGGCCAAAAAGGGCGTATGCGTTTTTTCCTGAATATATTCAGGAAAAAACGCATACGCCCTTTTTGGCCAAGTGCATCATTGTGGACGTTCTGCCTCTTTTCCTATGCTTTACATGCAATTCCAGTCTACCTCCTGAAATCGGTTTCCTGCAATTCTGCCCCGCTTTCAAGTCCTCTTGGCAGCCTTACTTCAATATATTTTTGGACGATAGCTGTCATTTAGAACTCTGCAGGTGTGTGAATTACAGGGCCCCTGAGCTCCTTTCTTCAACTCGCTTTCTTGTGAGCTGGCCGCAACACCGCAGGATTGCTTCAGGCCCTAGTGTGGTTCCGACATGGCTCGCTGAGCCTTTGGTTAATTCCTCTTCTTGGTGGGAAATGAGAGTTAAATTTACCTGTCCAGACACCTCCAGCTAGTCTCTCATTGGTTCTCCCTATTCCTGTTCATTTTCCGCAGAAATTGCAAACTGGGCCAAACAGGAGGTTAAAGGCACTGACTCTCCAAGTGGGGAGAGTGTTAGTAAAGCGTCTGGCATGTTGCACCCGAGTACCAGGGGACGAAAACTGAGACACATTTGAACACGTTTCCCGATCACACGGTAGATCATCCTCTGGGTTCCACATGCATGTTTTAGCTGAAGGAAGAATCCCTTAAACCTGGAGAGTTGAGACCCATGGAATGGGTACCATGCAATATGACTTCAAAGGGTCTGCATTTGCTCACTGAACCTCACCAATCCTATCACTGCTGCGTTTATGCTGCTGTACACATGCTTGATTCTCTTTCGGAGACATATAAATCCATAGGTTTTAAGTTTCTTACTAGTCAAGTATATTCTTAGGCGTTTAATATGGGGTGTTGTGTCCACTTCGTTGAGCAAGCAGTAGCTCTTGGCTATTACATATTTGGCTTATGGAAAGGTATCTGTGCTAATTTCAATCTCTGGTTTTATGCAGCACCCCAACTCACCTTTCCCCTTAAGCAAGCATAAGTTGGTTTTCTACATTTGAGACCCTATTCTGTTTTGTAATTCAGTTCCTGTGTAGCCAAGTTTACATTCCGTGTATTAGTGATATCTTATGATGTTTCTTTTTCTGTGTGACTTATTTCACTTAGATTCATCGTACCTGAATCCACTCATTATGCTGCTATGGGCCTGATGACAGAGATTTCATTGCTGAGTGATATTGCATTGTACGTTAGTACCACAACTTCTTTATCCATTTTTCGCTTTCTGCGATATTGAACTTGTACCGGAAACGAGGTTCTTGTAAACAGAGCCGTCCCAAACTTTGGGGTGGCTGTGTCTTTTTGATTTTAATTTCCCTAAGCTATAGGACCATAAGTGGAAGTGCCCTAGGCTCTGTTGCTTTGTTTTTTAGATGTTTCAGGAAACACCATACACTTTTCCAGAGTGGCTGTTGGCAATTTACATCATGCCCATCAGCATAACAAGGCTCCCAGTTCTCCATGGCCTGTCCTGCCTTTCTGGATTTTACACTTTTTTCAGATGGCCCTTTTGACCGGGGGGCAGTGAGACTTCATTGTAGTGCAGATTTCCTTTGCAAGGTTGCTTGGTTGGCCAAAAAGGGCGTATGCGTTTTTTCCTGAATATATTCAGGAAAAAACGCATACGCCCTTTTTGGCCAAGTGCATCATTGTGGACGTTCTGCCTCTTTTCCTATGCTTTACATGCAATTCCAGTCTACCTCCTGAAATCGGTTTCCTGCAATTCTGCCCCGCTTTCAAGTCCTCTTGGCAGCCTTACTTCAATATATTTTTGGACGATAGCTGTCATTTAGAACTCTGCAGGTGTGTGAATTACAGGGCCCCTGAGCTCCTTTCTTCAATTCAATTTCTTGTGAGCTGGCCGCAACACCGCAGGATTGCTTCAGGCCCTAGTGTGGTTCCGGCTTGGCTCGCTGAGCCTTTGGTTAATTCCTCTTCTTGGTGGGAAATGAGAGTTAAATTTACCTGTCCAGACACCTCCAGCTAGTCTCTCATTGGTTCTACCTATTCCTGTTCATTTTCCGCAGAAATTGCAAACTGGGCCAAACAGGAGGTTAAAGGCACTGACTCTCCAAGTGGGGAGAGTGTTAGTAAAGCGTCTGGAATGTTGCACCCGAGTACCAGGGGACGAAAACTGAGACACATTTGAACACGTTTCCCGATCACACGGTGGATCATCCTCTGTGTTCCACATGCATGATTTAGCTGAAGGAAGAATCCCTTAAACCTGGAGAGTTGAGAACCATGGAATGGGTACCATGCAATATGACTTCAAAGGGTCTGCATTTGCTCACCGAACCTCACCAATCCTATCACTGCTGCGTTTATGCCACTGTACACATGCTTGATTCTCTTTCGAAGACATATAAATCCATAGGTTTTAAGATTCTTACTAGTCAGGTATATTCTTAGGCGTTTAATATGGGGTGTTGAGTCCACTTCGTTGAGCAAGCAGTAGCTCTTGTCTATTACATATTTGGCTTATGGAAAGGTATCTGTGGTAATTTCAATCTCTGGTTTTATGCAGCACCCCAACTCACCTTTCCCCTTAAGCAAGCATAAGTTGGTTTTCTACATTTGAGACCCTATTCTGTTTTGTAATTCAGTTCCTGTGTAGCCAAGTTTACATTCCGTGTATTAGTGATATCTTATGATGTTTCTTTTTCTGTGTGACTTATTTCACTTAGAATCATCGTACCTGAATCCACTCATTATGCTGCTACTGGCCTGATGACATAGATTTCATTGCTGAGTGATATTGCATTGTATGTTAGTACCACAACTTCTTTATCCATTTTTCGCTTTCTGTGATATTGAACTCTTACCGTAAACGAGGTTCTTGTAAACAGAGCCGTCCCAAACTTTGGGGTGGCTGTGTCTTTTTGATTTTAATTTCCCTAAGCTATAGGACCATAAGTGGAAGTGCCCTAGGCTCTGTTGCTTTGTTTTTTAGATGTTTCAGGAAACACCATACACTTCTCCAGAGTGGCTGTTGGCAATTTACATCATGCCCATCAGCATAACAAGGCTCCCAGTTCTCCATGGCCTGTCCTGCCTTTCTGGATTTTACACTTTTTTCAGATGGCCCTTTTGACCGGAGGGCAGTGAGACTTCATTGTAGTGCAGATTTCCTTTGCAAGCTGGCTTGGTTGGCCAAAAAGGGCGTATGCGTTTTTTCCTGAATATATTCAGGAAAAAACGCATACGCCCTTTTTGGCCAAGTGCATCATTGTGGACGTTCTGCCTCTTTTCCTATGCTTTACATGCAATTCCAGTCTACCTCCTGAAATCGGTTTCCTGCAATTCTGCCCCGCTTTCAAGTCCTCTTGGCAGCCTTACTTCAATATATTTTTGGACGATAGCTGTCATTTAGAACTCTGCAGGTGTGTGAATTACAGGGCCCCTGAGCTCCTTTCTTCAACTCGCTTTCTTGTGAGCTGGCCGCAACACCGCAGGATTGCTTCAGGCCCTAGTGTGGTTCCGGCATGGCTCGCTGAGCCTTTGGTTAATTCCTCTTCTTGGTGGGAAATGAGAGTTAAATTTACCTGTCCAGACACCTCCAGCTAGTCTCTCATTGGTTCTCCCTATTCCTGTTCATTTTCCGCAGAAATTGCAAACTGGGCCAAACAGGAGGTTAAAGGCACTGACTCTCCAAGTGGGGAGAGTGTTAGTAAAGCATCTGGAATGTTGCACCCGAGTACCAGGGGACGAAAACTGAGACACATTTCAATACGTTTCCCGATCACACGGTGGATCATCCTCTGGGTTCCACATGCATGTTTTAGCTGAAGGAAGAATCCCTTAAACCTGGAGAGTTGAGAACCATGGAATGGGTACCATGCAATATGACTTCAAAGGGTCTGCATTTGCTCACCGAACCTCACCAATCCTATCACTGCTGCGTTTATGCCGCTGTACACACGCTTGATTCTCTTTCGGAGACTTATAAATCCATAGGTTTTAAGATTCTTACTAGTCAGGTATATTCTTAGGTGTTTAATATGGGATGTTGAGTCCACTTCGTTGAGCAAGCAGTAGCTCTTGTCTATTACATATTTGGCTTATGGAAAGGTATCTGTGCTAATTTCAATCTCTGGTTTTATGCAGCACCCCAACTCACCTTTCCCCTTAAGCAAGCATAAGTTGGTTTTCTACATTTGAGACCCTATTCTGTTTTGTAATTCAGTTCCTGTGTAGCCAAGTTTACATTCCGTGTATTAGTGATATCTTATGATGTTTCTTTTTCTGTGTGACTTATTTCACTTAGAATCATCGTACCTGAATCCACTCATTATGCTGCTACTGGCCTGATGACATAGATTTCATTGCTGAGTGATATTGCATTGTACGTTAGTACCACAACTTCTTTATCCATTTTTCGCTTTCTGCGATATTGAACTTGTACCGTAAACGAGGTTCTTGTAAACAGAGCCGTCCCAAACTTTGGGGTGGCTGTGTCTTTTTGATTTTAATTTCCCTAATCTATAGGACCATAAGTGGAAGTGCCCTAGGCTGTGTTGCTTTGTTTTTTAGATGTTTCAGGAAACACCATACACTTCTCCAGAGTGGCTGTTGGCAATTTACATCCCGCCCATCAGCATAACAAGGCTCCCAGTTCTCTATGGGCTGTCCTGCCTTTCTGGATTTTACAGTTTTTTCAGATGTCCCTTTTGACCGGGGGGCAGTGAGACTTCATTGTAGTGCAGATTTCCTTTGCAAGCTTGCTTGGTTGCCCAAAAAGGGCGTATGCGTTTTTTCCTGAATATATTCAGGAAAAAACGCATACGCCCTTTTTGGCCAAGTGCATCATTGTGGACGTTCTGCCTCTTTTCCTATGCTTTACATGCAATTCCAGTCTACCTCCTGAAATCGGTTTCCTGCAATTCTGCCCCGCTTTCAAGTCCTCTTGGCAGCCTTACTTCAATATATTTTTGGACGATAGCTGTCATTTATAACTCTGCAGGTGTGTGAATTACAGGGCCCCTGAGCTCCTTTCTTCAACTCGCTTTCTTGTGAGCTGGCCGCAACACCGCAAGATTGCTTCAGGCCCTAGTGTGGTTCCGGCATGGCTCGCTGAGCCTTTGGTTAATTCCTCTTTTGGTGGGAAATGAGAGTTAAATTTACCCATCCAGACACCTCCAGCTAGTCTCTCGTTGGTTCTCCCTATTCCTGTTCATTTTCCGCAGAAATTGCAAACTGGGTCAAACAGGAGGTTTAAGGCACTGACTCTCCAAGTGGGGAGAGTGTTAGTAAAGCGTCTGGAATGTTGCACCCGAGTACCAGGGGACGAAAACTGAGACACATTTGAACATGTTTCCCGATCACACGGTGGATCATCCTCTGGGTTCCACATGCATGTTTTAGCTGAAGGAAGAATCCCTTAAACCTGGAGAGTTGAGAACCATGGAATGGGTACCATGCAATATGACTTGAAAGGGTCTGCATTTGCTCACCGAACCTCACCAATCCTATCACTGCTGCGTTTATGCCGCTGTACACATGCTTGATTCTCTTTCGGAGACATATAAATCCATAGGTTTTAAGATTCTTACTAGTCAGGTATATTCTTAGGCGTTTAATATGGGGTGTTGTGTCCACTTCGTTGAGCAAGCAGTAGCTCTTGTCTATTACATATTTGTCTTATGGAAAGGTATCTGTGTTAATTTCAATCTCTGGTTTTATGCAGCACCCCAACTCACCTTTCCCCTTAAGCAAGCATTAGTTGGTTTTCTGCATTTGAGACCGTGTTCTGTTTTGTAATTCAGTTCCTGTGTAGCCAAGCTTACATTCCGTGTATTAGGGATATCTTATGATGTTTCTTTTTCTGTGTGACTTATTTCACTTAGAATCATCGTACCTGAATCCACTCATTATCCTGCTATGGGCCTGATGACATAGATTTCATTGCTGAGTGATATTGCATTGTACGTTAGTACCACAACATCTTTATCCATTTTTCGCTTTCTCTGATATTGAACTTGTACCGTAAATGAGGTTCTTGTAAACAGAGCCGTCCCAAATTTTGTGGTGGCTGTGTCTGTTTGATTTTAATTTCCCTAAGCTATAGGACCATAAGTGGAAGTACCCTAGGCTCTGTTGCTTTGTTTTTTAGATGTTTCAGGAAACACCATACACTTCTCCAGAGTGGCTGTTGGCAATTTACATCACGCCCATCAGCATAACAAGGCTCCCAGTTCTCCATGGCCTGTCCTGCCTTTCTGGATTTTACACTTTTTTCAGATGGCCCTTTTGACCGGGGGGCAGTGAGACTTCATTGTAGTGCAGATTTCCTTTGCAAGCTTGCTTGGTTGGCCAAAAAGGGCGTATGCGTTTTTTCCTGAATATATTCAGGAAAAAACGCATACGCCCTTTTTGGCCAAGTGCATCATTGTGGACGTTCTGCCTCTTTTCCTATGCTTTACATGCAATTCCAGTCTACCTCCTGAAATCGGTTTCCTGCAATTCTGCCCCGCTTTCAAGTCCTCTTGGCAGCCTTACTTCAATATATTTTTGGACGATAGCTGTCATTTAGAACTCTGCAGGTGTGTGAATTACAGGGCCCCTGAGCTCCTTTCTTCAACTCGCTTTCTTGTGAGCTGGCCGCAACACCGCAGGATTGCTTCAGGCCCTAGTGTGGTTCCGGCATGGCTCGCTGAGCCTTTGGTTAATTCCTCTTCTTGGTGGGAAATGAGAGTTAAATTTACCTGTCCAGACACCTCCAGCTAGTCTCTCATTGGTTCTCCCTATTCCTGTTCATTTTCCGCAGAAATTGCAAACTGGGCCAAACAGGAGGTTAAAGGCACTGACTCTCCAAGTGGGGAGAGTGTTAGTAAAGCGTCTGGAATGTGGCACCCGAGTACCAGGGGACGAAAACTGAGACACATTTGAACACGTTTCCCGATCACATGGTGGATCATACTCTGGGTTCCACATGCATGTTTTAGCTGAAGGAAGAATCCCTTAAACCTGGAGAGTTGAGACCCATGGAATGGGTACCATGAAATATGACTTCAAAGGGTCTGCGTTTGCTCACCGAACCTCACCAATCCTATCACTGCTGAGTTTATGCCGCTGTACACACGCTGGTTTCTCTTTCGGAGACATATAAATCCATAAGTTTTAAGATTCTTACTAGTCAGGTATATTCTTAGGCGTTTAATATGGGGTGTTGGGTCCACTTCGTTGAGCAAGGAGTAGCTCTTGTTTATTACATATTTGGCTTATGGAACGGTATCTGTGCTAATTTCTATCTCTGGTTTTATGCACCACCCCAACTCACCTTTCCCCTTAAGCAAGCATAAGTTGGTTTTCTACATTTGAGACCCTGTTCTGTTTTGTAATTCAGTTCCTGTGTAGCCAAGTTTACATTCCATGTATTAGTGATACCTTATGATGTTTCTTTTTCTGTGTGACTTATTTCACTTAGAATTATCGTACCTGAATCCACTCATTATGCTGCTACTGGCCTGATGACATAGATTTCATTGCTGAGTGATATTGCAGTGTACGTAAGTACCACAACTTCTTTATCCATTTTTCGCTTTCTGTGATATTGAACTTGTACCGTAAACAAGGTTCTTGTAAACAGAGACGACCCAAACTTTGGGGTGGCTGTGTATTTTTGATTTCAATTTCCCTAAGCTATAGGACCATAAGTGGAAGTGCCCTAGGCTCTGTTGCTTTTTTTTTTATATGCTTCAGGAAACACCATACACTTCTCCAGAGTGGCTGTTGGTAATTTACATCCCGCCCATCAGCATAACAAGGTTCCCAGTTCTCCATGGCCTGTCCTGCCTTTCTGGATTTTACACTTTTTTCAGATGGCCCTTTTGACCGGGGGGCAGTGAGACTTCATTGTAGTGCAGATTTCCTTTGCAAGCTTGCTTGGTTGGCCAAAAAGTTCGTATGGGTTTCTTCCTGAATATATTCAGGAAAAAACGCATACGCCCTTTTTGGCCAAGTGCATCATTGTGGACGTTCTGCCTCTTTTCCTATGCTTTACATGAAATTCCTGTCTACCTCCTGAAATCGGTTTCCTGCAATTCTGCCCAACTTTCAAGTCCTCTTGGCTGCCTTACTTCAATATATTTTTTGACGATAGCTGTCATTTATAACTCTGCAGGTTTGTGAATTACAGTGCCCCTGAGCTCCTTTCTTCAACTCGTTTTCTTGTGAGCTGGCCGCAACACCGCAGGATTGCTTCAGGCCCTAGTGTGGTTCCGGCATGGCACGCTCAGCCTTTGGTTAATTCCTCTTCTTGGTGGGAAATGAGAGTTAAATTTGCCCGTCCAGACACCTCCAGCTAGTCTCTCATTGGTTCTCCCTATTCCTGTTCATTTTCCGCAGAAATTGCAAACTGGGCCAAACAGGAGGTTAAAGGCACTGACTCTCCAAGTGGGGAGAGTGTTAGTAAAGCGTCTGGAATGTTGCATCCAAGTACCAGGGGACGAAAACTGAGACACATTTGAACACGTTTCCCAATCACACGGTGGATCATACTCTGGGTTCCACATGCATGTTTTAACTGAAGGAAGAATCCCTTAAACCTGGAGAGTTGAGAACCATGGAATGGGTACCATGCAATATGACTTCAAAGGGTCTGCATTTGCTCACCGAACCTCACCAATCCTATCACTGCTGCTTTTATGTCACTGTACACACGTTGGATTCTCTTTTTGAGACATATAAAACCATAGGTTTTAAGATTCTTACTAGTCAGGTATATTCTTAGGCGTTTAATATGGGGTGTTGAGTCCACTTCGTTGAGCAAGCAGTAGCTCTTGTCTATTACATATTTGGCTTATGGAAAGGTATCTGTGCTAATTTCAATCTCCGGTTTTATGCAGCATCCCAACTCACCTTTCCCCTTAAGCAAGCATAAGTTGGTTTTCTACATTTGAGACCCTATTCTGTTTTGTAATTCAGTTCCTGTGTAGCCAAGTTTATATTCCGTGTATTAGTGATATCTTATGATGTTTCTTTTTCTGTGTGACTTATTTCACTTAGAATCATCGTACCTGAATCCACTCATTATGCTGCTACTGGCCTGATGACATAGATTTCATTGCTGAGTGATATTGCATTGTACGTAAGTACCACAACTTCTTTATCCATTTTTCGCTTTCTGCGATATTGAACTTGTACCGTAAACGAGGTTCTTGTAAACAGAGCCGTCCCAAACTTTGGGGTGGCTGTGTCTTTTTGATTTTAATTTCCCTAATCTATAGGACCATAAGTGGAAGTGCCCTAGGCTCTGTTGCTTTGTTTTTTAGATGTTTCAGGAAACACCATACACTTCTCCAGAGTGGCTGTTGGCAATTTACATCCCGCCCATCAGTCTATCTAGGCTCCCAGTTCTCCATGGCCTGTCCTGCCTTTATGAATTTTACACTTTTTTCAGATGGCCCTTTTGACCGGGGGGCAGTGAGACTTCATTGTAGTTCAGATTTCCTTTGCAAGCTTGCTTGGTTGGCCAAAAAGTGCATATGAGTTTTTTCCTGAGTATATTCAGGAAAAAACGCATACGCCCTTTTTGGCCAAGTGCATCATTGTGGACGTTCTGCCTCTTTTCCTATGCTTTACCTGCAATTCCAGTCTACCTCCTGAAATCGGTTTCCTGCAATTCTGCCCCGCTTTCAAGTCCTCTTGGCAGCCTTACTTCAATATATTTTTGGATGATAGCTGTCATTTATAACTCTGCAGGTGTGTGAATTACTGGGCCCCTGAGCTCCTTTCTTCAACTCGCTTTCTTGTGAGCTGGCCGCAACACCACAGGATTGCTTCAGGCCCTAGTGTGGTTCCGGCATGGCTCGCTGAGCCTTTGGTTAATTCCTCTTCCTGTTGGGAAATGAGCATTTAATTTGCCCGTCCAGACTCCTCCAGCTAGTCTCTCATTGGTTCTCCCTATTCCTGTTCATTTTCCGCAGGAATTGCAAACTGGGCCAAACAGGAGGTTAAAGGCACTGACTCTCCAAGTGGGGAGAGTGTTAGTAAAGCGTCTGGAATGTTGCACCCGAGTACCAGGGGACGAAAACTGAGACACATTTGAACACGTTTCCCGATCACATGGTGGATCATACTCTGGGTTCCACATGCATGTTTTAGCTGAAGGAAGAATCCCTTAAACCTGGAGAGTTGAGAACCATGGAATGGGTACCATGCAATATGACTTCAAAGGGTCTGCATTTGCTCACCGAACCTCACCAATCCTATCACTGCTGCGTTTATGCCGCTGTACACACGCTTGATTCTCTTTTGGAGACATATAAATCCATAGGTTTTAAGATTCTTACTAGTCAGGTATATTCTTAGGCGTTTAATATGGGGTGTTGAGTCCACTTCGTTGAGCAAGCAGTAGCTCTTGTCTATTACATATTTGGCTTATGGAAAGGTATCTGTGCTAATTTCAATCTCTGGTTTTATGCAGCACCCCAACTCACCTTTCCCCTTAAGCAAGCATAAGTTGGTTTTCTACATTTGAGACCCTATTCTGTTTTGTAATTCAGTTCCTGTGTAGCCAAGTTTACATTCCGTGTATTAGTGATATCTTATGATGTTTCTTTTTCTGTGTGACTTATTTCACTTAGAATCATCGTACCTGAATCCACTCATTATCCTGCTATGGGCCTGATGACATAGATTTCATTGCTGAGTGATATTGCATTGTACGTAAGTACCACAACTTCTTTATCCATTTTTCGCTTTCTGCGATATTGAACTTGTACCGTAAACGAGGTTCTTGTAAACAGAGCCGTCCCAAACTTTGGGGTGGCTGTGTCTTTTTTATTTTAATTTCCCTAATCTATAGGACCATAAGTGGAAGTGCCCTAGGCTCTGTTGCTTTGTTTTTTAGATGTTTCAGGAAACACCATACACTTCTCCAGAGTGGCTGTTGGCAATTTACATCCCGCCCATCAGCCTAACTAGGCTCCCAGTTCTCCATGGCCTGTCCTGCCTTTCTGGATTTTACACTTTTTTCAGATGGCCCTTTTGACCGGGGGGCAGTGAGACTTCATTGTAGTGCAGATTTCCTCTGCAAGCTTGCTTGGTTGGCCAAAAAGTGCGTATGTGTTTTTTCCTGAATATATTCAGGAAAAAACGTATACGCCCTTTTTGGCCAAGTGCATCATTGTGGACGTTCTGACTCTTTTCCTATGCTTTACATGGAATTCCAGTCTACCTCCTGAAATCGGTTTCCTGCAATTCTGCCCCGCTTTCAAGTCCTCTTGGCAGCCTTACTTCAATATATTTTTGGACGATAGCTGTCATTTAGAACTCTGCAGGTTTGTGAATTACAGTGCCCCTGAGCTCCTTTCTTCAACTCGCTTTCTCGTGAGCTGGCCGCAACAGTGCAGGATTGCTTCAGGCTCTAGTTTGGTACTGGCATGGCACGCTGAGCCTTTGGTTAATTCCTCTTCCTGGTGGGAAATGAGAGTTAAATTTGCCCGTCCAGACACCTCCAGCTAGTCTCTCATTAGTTCTCCCTATTCCTGTTCATTTTCCGCAGAAATTGCAAACTGGGCCAAACAGGAGGTTAAAGGCACTGACTCTCCAAGTGGGGAGAGTGTTAGTAAAGCGTCTGGAATGTTGCACCCGAGTACCAGGGGACGAAAACTGAGACACATTTGAACACGTTTCCCGATCACACGGTGGATCATACTCTGGGTTCCACATGCATGTTTTAGCTGAAGGAAGAATCCCTTAAACCTGGAGAGTTGAGAACCATGGAATGGGTACCATGCAATATGACTTCAAAGGGTCTGCATTTGCTCACCGAACCTCACCAATCCTATCACTGCTACGTTTATGCCGCTGTACACACGCTTGATTCTCTTTCGGAGATATATAAATCCATAGGTTTTAAGATTCTTAATAGTCAGGTATATTCTTAGGCGTTTAATATGGGGTGTTGAGTCCACTTCGTTGAGCAAGCAGTAGCTCTTGTCTATTACATATTTGGCTTATGGAAAGGTATCTGTGCTAATTTCAATCTCTGGTTTTATGCAGCACCCCAACTCACCTTTCCCCTTAAGCAAGCATAAGTTGGTTTTCTACATTTGAGACCCTATTCTGTTTTGTAATTCAGTTCCTGTGTAGCCAAGTTTACATTCCGTGTATTAGTGATATCTTATGATGTTTCTTTTTCTGTGTGACTTATTTCACTTAGAATCATCGTACCTGAATCCACTCATTATGCTGCTACTGGCCTGATGACATAGATTTCATTGCTGAGTGATATTGCATTGTACGTAAGTACCACAACTTCTTTATCCATTTTTCGCTTTCTGCAATATTGAACTTGTACCGGAAACGAGGTTCTTGTAAACAGAGCCGTCCCAAATTTTGGGGTGGCTGTGTCCTTTTGATTTTAATTTCCCTAAGCTATAGGACCATAAGTAGAAGTGCCCTAGGCTCTGTTGCTTTGTTTTATAGATGCTTCAGGAAACACCATACACTTCTCCAGAGTGGCTGTTGGCAATTTACATCCCGCCCATCAGTATAACAAGGCTCCCAGTTCTCCATGGCCTGTCCTGCCTTTCTGGATTTTACACTTTTTTCAGATGGCCCTTTTGAACAGGGAGCAGTGAGACTTCATTGTTGTGCAGATTTCCATTGCAAGCTTGCTTGGTTGGCCAAAAAGGGCGTATGCGTTTTTTCCTGAATATATTCAGGAAAAAACGCATACGCCCTTTTTGGCTAAGTGCATCATTGTGGACGTTCTGCCTCTTTTCCTAGGCTTTACATGTAATTCCCCTCTGCCTCCTGAAATTGGTTTCCTACAATTCTGCCTCGCTTTCAAGTCCTCTTGGCAGCCTTACTTCAATATATTTTTGGACGATAGCTGTCATTTATAACTCTGCAGGTTTGTGAAATACACTGCCCCTGAGCTCCTTTCTTCAACTCGCTTTCTTGTGAGCTGGCCGCAACACCGCAGGATTGCTTCAGGCCCTAGTGTGGTTCCGGCAAGGCACGCTGAGCCTTTGGTTAATTCCTCTTCCTGGTGGGAAATGAGAGTTAAATTTGCCCATCCAGACACCTCCAGCTAGTCTCTCATTGGTTCTCCCTATTCCTGTTCATTTTCCGCAGAAATTGCAAACTGGGCCAAACAGGAGGTTAAAGGCACTGACTCTCCAAGTGGGGAGAGTGTTAGTAAAGCGTCTGGAATGTTGCACCCGAGTACCAGGGGACGAAAACTGAGACACATTTGAACACGTTTCCCGATCACATGGTGGATCATACTCTGGGTTCCACATGAATGTTTTAGCTGAAGGAAGAATCCCTTACACCTGGAGAGTTGAGACCCATGGAATGGGTACCATGAAATATGACTTCAAAGTGTCTGCGTTTGCTCACCGAACCTCACCAATCCTATCACTACTGAGTTTATGCCGCTGTACACACGCTGGTTTCTCCTTCGGAGACATATAAATCCATAGGTTTTAAGATTCTTACTAGTCAGGTATATTCTTAGGCGTTTAATATGGGGTGTTGGGTCCACTTCGTTGAGCAAGGAGTAGCTCTTGTTTATTACATATATGGCTTATGGAACGGTATCTGTGTTAATTTCTATCTCTGGTTTTATGCACCACCCCAACTCACCTTTCCCCTTAAGCAAGCATAAGTTGGTTTTCTACATTTGAGACCCTGTTCTGTTTTGTAATTCAGTTCCTGTGTAGCCAAGTTTACATTCCATGTATTAGTGATACCTTATGATGTTTCTTTTTCTGTGTGACTTATTTCACTTAGAATTATCGTACCTGAATCCACTCATTATGCTGCTACTGGCCTGATGACATAGATTTCATTGCTGAGTGATATTGCAGTGTACGTAAGTACCACAACTTCTTTATCCATTTTTCGCTTTCTGTGATATTGAACTTGTACCGTAAACAAGGTTCTTGTAAACAGAGACGACCCAAACTTTGGGGTGGCTGTGTCTTTTTGATTTCAATTTCCCTAAGCTATAGGACCATAAGTGGAAGTGCCCTAGGCTCTGTTGCTTTGTTTTTTAGATGTTTCAGGGAACACCATACACTTCTCCAGAGTGGCTGTTGGCAATTTACATCACGCCCATCAGCATAACAAGGTTCCCAGTTCTCCATGGCCTGTCCTGCCTTTCTGGATTTTACACTTTTTTCAGATGTCCCTTTTGACCGGGGGGCAGTGAGACTTCATTGTAGTGCAGATTTCCTTTGCAAGCTTGCTTGGTTGGCCAAAAAGGTCGTATGGGTTTTTTCCTGAATATATTCAGGAAAAAACGCATACGCCCTTTTTGGCCAAGTGCATCATTGTGGACGTTCTGCCTCTTTTCCTATGCTTTACATGAAATTCCTGTCTACCTCCTGAAATCGGTTTCCTGCAATTCTGCCCAACTTTCAAGTCCTCTTGGCTGCCTTACTTCAATATATTTTTTGACGATAGCTGTCATTTATAACTCTGAAGGTTTGTGAATTACAGTGCCCCTGAGCTCCTTTCTTCAACTCGTTTTCTTGTGAGCTGGCCGCAACACCGCAGGATTGCTTCAGGCCCTAGTGTGGTTCCGGCATGGCACGCTCAGCCTTTGGTTAATTCCTCTTCTTGGTGGGAAATGAGAGTTAAATTTGCCCGTCCAGACACCTCCAGCTAGTCTCTCATTGGTTCTCCCTATTCCTGTTCATTTTCCGCAGGAATTGCAAACTGGGCCAAACAGGAGGTTAAAGGCACTGACTCTCCAAGTGGGGAGAGTGTTAGTAAAGCGTCTGGAATGTTGCACCCGAGTACCAGGGGACGAAAACTGAGACACATTTGAACACGTTTCCCGATCACATGGTGGATCATACTCTGGGTTCCACATGCATGTTTTAGCTGAAGGAAGAATCCCTTAAACCTGGAGAGTTGAGAACCATGGAATGGGTACCATGCAATATGACTTCAAAGGGTCTGCATTTGCTCACCGAACCTCACCAATCCTATCACTGCTGCGTTTATGCCGCTGTACACACGCTTGATTCTCTTTTGGAGACATATAAATCCATAGGTTTTAAGATTCTTACTAGTCAGGTATATTCTTAGGCGTTTAATATGGGGTGTTGAGTCCACTTCGTTGAGCAAGCAGTAGCTCTTGTCTATTACATATTTGGCTTATGGAAAGGTATCTGTGCTAATTTCAATCTCTGGTTTTATGCAGCACCCCAACTCACCTTTCCCCTTAAGCAAGCATAAGTTGGTTTTCTACATTTGAGACCGTATTCTGTTTTGTAATTCAGTTCCTGTGTAGCCAAGTTTATATTCCGTGTATTAGTGATATCTTATGATGTTTCTTTTTCTGTGTGACTTATTTCACTTAGAATCATCGTACCTGAATCCACTCATTATCCTGCTATGGGCCTGATGACATAGATTTCATTGCTGAGTGATATTGCATTGTACGTAAGTACCACAACTTCTTTATCCATTTTTCGCTTTCTGCGATATTGAACTTGTACCGTAAACGAGGTTCTTGTAAACAGAGCCGTCCCAAACTTTGGGGTGGCTGTGTCTTTTTTATTTTAATTTCCCTAATCTATAGGACCATAAGTGGAAGTGCCCTAGGCTCTGTTGCTTTGTTTTTTAGATGTTTCAGGAAACACCATACACTTCTCCAGAGTGGCTGTTGGCAATTTACATCCCGCCCATCAGCCTAACTAGGCTCCCAGTTCTCCATGGCCTGTCCTGCCTTTCTGGATTTTACACTTTTTTCAGATGGCCCTTTTGACCGGGGGGCAGTGAGACTTCATTGTAGTGCAGATTTCCTCTGCAAGCTTGCTTGGTTGGCCAAAAAGTGCGTATGTGTTTTTTCCTGAATATATTCAGGAAAAAACGTATACGCCCTTTTTGGCCAAGTGCATCATTGTGGACGTTCTGACTCTTTTCCTATGCTTTACATGGAATTCCAGTCTACCTCCTGAAATCGGTTTCCTGCAATTCTGCCCCGCTTTCAAGTCCTCTTGGCAGCCTTACTTCAATATATTTTTGGACGATAGCTGTCATTTAGAACTCTGCAGGTTTGTGAATTACAGTGCCCCTGAGCTCCTTTCTTCAACTCGCTTTCTCGTGAGCTGGCCGCAACAGTGCAGGATTGCTTCAGGCTCTAGTTTGGTACTGGCATGGCACGCTGAGCCTTTGGTTAATTCCTCTTCCTGGTGGGAAATGAGAGTTAAATTTGCCCGTCCAGACACCTCCAGCTAGTCTCTCATTAGTTCTCCCTATTCCTGTTCATTTTCCGCAGAAATTGCAAACTGGGCCAAACAGGAGGTTAAAGGCACTGACTCTCCAAGTGGGGAGAGTGTTAGTAAAGCGTCTGGAATGTTGCACCCGAGTACCAGGGGACGAAAACTGAGACACATTTGAACACGTTTCCCGATCACACGGTGGATCATACTCTGGGTTCCACATGCATGTTTTAGCTGAAGGAAGAATCCCTTAAACCTGGAGAGTTGAGAACCATGGAATGGGTACCATGCAATATGACTTCAAAGGGTCTGCATTTGCTCACCGAACCTCACCAATCCTATCACTGCTACGTTTATGCCGCTGTACACACGCTTGATTCTCTTTCGGAGATATATAAATCCATAGGTTTTAAGATTCTTAATAGTCAGGTATATTCTTAGGCGTTTAATATGGGGTGTTGAGTCCACTTCGTTGAGCAAGCAGTAGCTCTTGTCTATTACATATTTGGCTTATGGAAAGGTATCTGTGCTAATTTCAATCTCTGGTTTTATGCAGCACCCCAACTCACCTTTCCCCTTAAGCAAGCATAAGTTGGTTTTCTACATTTGAGACCCTATTCTGTTTTGTAATTCAGTTCCTGTGTAGCCAAGTTTACATTCCGTGTATTAGTGATATCTTATGATGTTTCTTTTTCTGTGTGACTTATTTCACTTAGAATCATCGTACCTGAATCCACTCATTATGCTGCTACTGGCCTGATGACATAGATTTCATTGCTGAGTGATATTGCATTGTACGTAAGTACCACAACTTCTTTATCCATTTTTCGCTTTCTGCAATATTGAACTTGTACCGGAAACGAGGTTCTTGTAAACAGAGCCGTCCCAAATTTTGGGGTCGCTGTGTCCTTTTGATTTTAATTTCCCTAAGCTATAGGACCATAAGTAGAAGTGCCCTAGGCTCTGTTGCTTTGTTTTATAGATGCTTCAGGAAACACCATACACTTCTCCAGAGTGGCTGTTGGCAATTTACATCCCGCCCATCAGCATAACAAGGCTCCCAGTTCTCCATGGCCTGTCCTGCCTTTCTGGATTTTACACTTTTTTCAGATGGCCCTTTTGAACAGGGAGCAGTGAGACTTCATTGTAGTGCAGATTTCCATTGCAAGCTTGCTTGGTTGGCCAAAAAGGGCGTATGCGTTTTTTCCTGAATATATTCAGGAAAAAACGCATACGCCCTTTTTGGCTAAGTGCATCATTGTGGACGTTCTGCCTCTTTTCCTAGGCTTTACATGTAATTCCCCTCTGCCTCCTGAAATTGGTTTCCTACAATTCTGCCTCGCTTTCAAGTCCTCTTGGCAGCCTTACTTCAATATATTTTTGGACGATAGCTGTCATTTATAACTCTGCAGGTTTGTGAAATACACTGCCCCTGAGCTCCTTTCTTCAACTCGCTTTCTTGTGAGCTGGCCGCAACACCGCAGGATTGCTTCAGGCCCTAGTGTGGTTCCGGCAAGGCACGCTGAGCCTTTGGTTAATTCCTCTTCCTGGTGGGAAATGAGAGTTAAATTTGCCCATCCAGACACCTCCAGCTAGTCTCTCATTGGTTCTCCCTATTCCTGTTCATCTTACGCAGAAATTGCAAACTGGGCCAAACAGGAGGTTAAAGGCACTGACTCTCCAAGTGGGGAGAGTGTTAGGAAAGCGTCTAGAATGTGGCACCCGAGTACCAGGGGACGAAAACTGAGACACATTTGAACACGTTTCCCGATCACACGTTGGATCATACTCGGGGTTCCACATACATGTTTTAGCTGAAGGAAGAATACCTTAAACCTGGAGAGTTGAGACCCATGGTATGTGTACCATGCAATATGACTTGAAAGGGTCTGCATTTGCTCACCGATCCACACCAATCCTATCACTGCTGCGTTTATGCCACTGTGCACACGCTTGATTCTCTTTCGGAGACATATAAATCCATAGGTTTTAAGATTCTTACTAGTCAGGTATATTCTTAGGCGTTTAATATGGGGTGTTGAGTCCACTTCGTTGAGCCAGGAGTAGCTCTTGTCTATTACATATTTGCCTTATGGAAAGGTATCTGTATTAATTTCAATCTCTGGTTTTATGCAGCACCCCAACTCACCTTTCCCCTTAAGCAAGCATAAGTTGGTGTTCTACATTTGAGACCCTATTCTGATTTGTAATTCAGTTCCTGTGTAGCCAAGTTTACATTCCGTGTATTAGTGATATCTTATGATGTTTCTTTTTCTGTGTGACTTATTTCACTTAGATTCATCGTACCTGAATCCACTCATTATGCTGCTACTGGCCTGATGACATAGATTTCATTGCTGTGTGATATTGCACTGTACGTTAGTACCAAAACTTCTTTATCTATTTTTCGCATTCTGCGATATTGAACTTGTACCGTAAACGAGGTTCTTGTAAACAGAGCCGTCCCAAACTTTTGGGTGGCTGTGTCTTTTTGATTTTAATTTCCCTAAGCTATAGGACCATAAGTGGAAGTGCCCTAGGCTCTGTTGCTTTGTTTTTTAGATGTTTCAGGAAACACCATACACTTCTCCAGAGTGGCTGTTGGCAATTTACATCACGCCCATCAGCATAACAAGGCTCCCAGTTCTCCATGGCCTGTCCTGCCTTTCTGGATTTTACACTTTTTTCAGATGGCCCTTTTGACCGGGGGGCAGTGAGACTTCATTGTAGTGCAGATTTCCTTTGCAAGCTTGCTTGGTTGGCCAAAAAGGGCGTATGCGTTTTTTCCTGAATATATTCAGGAAAAAACGCATACGCCCTTTTTGGCCAAGTGCATCATTGTGGACGTTCTGCCTCTTTTCCTATGCTTTACGTGCAATTCCAGTCTACCTCCTGAAATCGGTTTCCTGCAATTCTGCCCCGCTTTCAAGTCCTCTTGGCAGCCTTACTTCAATATATTTTTGGACGATAGCTGTCATTTAGAACTCTGCAGGTGTGTGAATTACAGGGCCCTTGAGCTCCTTTCTTCAACTCGCTTTCTTGTGAGCTGGCCGCAACACCGCAGGATTGCTTCAGGCCCTAGTGTGATTCCGGCATGGCTCGCTGAGCCTTTGGTTAATTCCTCTTCCTGTTGGGAAATGAGAGTTAAATTTGCCCGTCCAGACTCCTCCAGCTAGTCTCTCATTGGTTATCCCTATTCCCGTTCATTTTCCGCAGAAATTGCAAACTGGGCCAAACAGGAGGTTAAAGGCACTGACTCTCCAAGTGGGGAGAGTGTTAGTAAAGCGTCTGGAATGTTGCACCCGAGTACCAGGGGACGAAAACTGAGACACATTTGAACACGTTTCCCGATCACACGGTGGATCATCCTCTGGGTTCCACATGCATGTTTTAGCTGAAGGAAGAATCCCTTAAACCTGGAGAGTTGAGAACCATGGAATGGGTACCATGCAATATGACTTCAAAGGGTCTGCATTTGCTCACCGAACCTCACCAATCCTATCACTGCTGCGTTTATGCCACTGTACACACGCTTGATTCTCTTTCGAAGACATATAAATCCATAGGTTTTAAGATTCTTACTAGTCAGGTATATTCTTAGGCGTTTAATATGGGGTGTTGAGTCCACTTCGTTGAGCAAGCAGTAGCTCTTGTCTATTACATATTTGGCTTATGGAAAGGTATCTGTGGTAATTTCAATCTCTGGTTTTATGCAGCACCCCAACTCACCTTTCCCCTTAAGCAAGCATAAGTTGGTTTTCTACATTTGAGACCCTATTCTGTTTTGTAATTCAGTTCCTGTGTAGCCAAGTTTACATTCCGTGTATTAGTGATATCTTATGATGTTTCTTTTTCTGTGTAACTTATTTCTCTTACAATCATCACACCTAAATCCACTCATTATGCTGCTACTGGCCTGATGACATAGATTTCATTGCTGAGTGATATTGCATTGTACGTAAGTACCACAACTTCTTTATCCATTTTTCGCTTTCTGCGATATTGAACTTGTACCGTAAACGAGGTTCTTGTAAACAGAGCCGTCCCAAACTTACTGGTGGCTGTGTCTTTTTGATTTTAATTTCCCTAATCTATAGGACCATAAGTGGAAGTGCCCTAGGCTCTGTTGCTTTGTTTTTTAGATGTTTCAGGAAACACCATACACTTCTCCAGAGTGGCTGTTGGCAATTTACATCATGCCCATCAGCATAACAAGGCTCCCAGTTCTCCATGGCCTGTCCTGCCTTTCTGGATTTTACACTTTTTTCAGATGGCCCTTTTGACCGGGGGGCAGTGAGACTTCATTGTAGTGCAGATTTCCTTTGCAAGCTTGCTTGGTTGGCCAAAAAGGGCGTATGCGTTTTTTCCTGAATATATTCAGGAAAAAACGCATACGCCCTTTTTGGCCAAGTGCATCATTGTGGACGTTCTGCCTCTTTTCCTATGCTTTACCTGCAATTCCAGTCTACCTCCTGAAATCGGTTTCCTGCAATTCTGCCCCGCTTTCAAGTCCTCTTGGCAGCCTTACTTCAATATATTTTTGGACGATAGCTGTCATTTAGAACTCTGCAGGTGTGTGAATTACAGGGCCCCTGAGCTCCTTTCTTCAACTCGCTTTCTTGTGAGCTGGCCGCAACACCGCAGGATTGCTTCAGGCCCTAGTGTGGTTCCGGCATGGCTCGCTGAGCCTTTGGTTAATTCCTCTTCTTGGTGGGAAATGAGAGTTAAATTTACCTGTCCAGACACCTCCAGCTAGTCTCTCATTGGTTCTCCCTATTCCTGTTCATTTTCCGCAGAAATTGCAAACTGGGCCAAACAGGAGGTTAAAGGCACTGACTCTCCAAGTGGGGAGAGTGTTAGTAAAGCGTCTGGAATGTTGCACCCGAGTACCAGGGGACGAAAACTGAGACACATTTGAACACGTTTCCCGATCACACGGTAGGTCATCCTCTGGGTTCCACATGCATGTTTTAGCTGAAGGAAGAATCCCTTAAACCTGGAGAGTTGAGACCCATGGAATGGGTACCATGCAATATGACTTCAAAGGGTCTGCATTTGCTCACTGAACCTCACCAATCCTATCACTGCTGCGTTTATGCCGCTGTACACATGCTTGATTCTCTTTCGGAGACATATAAATCCATAGGTTTTAAGTTTCTTACTAGTCAAGTATATTCTTAGGCGTTTAATATGGGGTGTTGTGTCCACTTCGTTGAGCAAGCAGTAGCTCTTGGCTATTACATATTTGGCTTATGGAAAGGTGTCTGTGCTAATTTCAATCTCTGGTTTTATGCAGCACCCCAACTCACCTTTCCCCTTAAGCAAGCATAAGTTGGTTTTCTGCATTTGAGACCCTATTCTGTTTTGTAATTCAGTTCCTGTGTAGCCAAGTTTACATTCCGTGTATTAGTGATATCTTATGATGTTTCTTTTTCTGTGTGACTTATTTCACTTAGAATCATCGTACCTGAATCCACTCATTATGCTGCTATGGGCCTGATGACAGAGATTTCATTGCTGAGTGATATTGCATTGTACGTAAGTACCACAACTTCTTTATCCATTTTTTGCTTTCTGCGATATTGAACTTGTACCGTAAACGAGGTTCTTGTAAACAGAGCCGTCCCAAACTTACTGGTGGCTGTGTCTTTTTGATTTTAATTTCCCTAATCTATAGGACCATAAGTGGAAGTGCCCTAGGCTCTGTTGCTTTGTTTTTTAGATGTTTCAGGAAACACCATACACTTCTCCAGAGTGGCTGTTGGCAATTTACATCATGCCCATCAGCATAACAAGGCTCCCAGTTCTCCATGGCCTGTCCTGCCTTTCTGGATTTTACACTTTTTTCAGATGGCCCTTTTGACCGGGGGGCAGTGAGACTTCATTGTAGTGCAGATTTCCTTTGCAAGCTTGCTTGGTTGGCCAAAAAGGGCGTATGCGTTTTTTCCTGAATATATTCAGGAAAAAACGCATACGCCCTTTTTGGCCAAGTGCATCATTGTGGACGTTCTGCCTCTTTTCCTATGCTTTACATGCAATTCCAGTCTACCTCCTGAAATCGGTTTCCTGCAATTCTGCCCCGCTTTCAAGTCCTCTTGGCAGCCTTACTTCAATATATTTTTGGACGATAGCTGTCATTTAGAACTCTGCAGGTGTGTGAATTACAGGGCCCCTGAGCTCCTTTCTTCAACTCGCTTTCTTGTGAGCTGGCCGCAACACCGCAGGATTGCTTCAGGCCCTAGTGTGGTTCCGGCATGGCTCGCTGAGCCTTTGGTTAATTCCTCTTCTTGGTGGGAAATGAGAGTTAAATTTACCTGTCCAGACACCTCCAGCTAGTCTCTCATTGGTTCTCCCTATTCCTGTTCATTTTCCGCAGAAATTGCAAACTGGGCCAAACAGGAGGTTAAAGGCACTGACTCTCCAAGTGGGGAGAGTGTTAGTAAAGCGTCTGGAATGTTGCACCCGAGTACCAGGGGACGAAAACTGAGACACATTTGAACACGTTTCCCGATCACACGGTGGATCATCCTCTGGGTTCCACATGCATGTTTTAGCTGAAGGAAGAATCCCTTAAACCTGGAGAGTTGAGACCCATGGAATGGGTACCATGCAATATGACTTCAAAGGGTCTGCATTTTCTCACTGAACCTCACCAATCCTATCACTGCTGCGTTTATGCCGCTGTACACATGCTTGATTCTCTTTCGGAGACATATAAATCCATAGGTTTTAAGTTTCTTACTAGTCAAGTATATTCTTAGGCGTTTAATATGGGGTGTTGTGTCCACTTCGTTGAGCAAGCAGTAGCTCTTGGCTATTACATATTTGGCTTATGGAAAGGTATCTGTGCTAATTTCAATCTCTGGTTTTATGCAGCACCCCAACTCACCTTTCCCCTTAAGCAAGCATAAGTTGGTTTTCTACATTTGAGGCCCTATTCTGTTTTGTAATTCAGTTCCTGTGTAGCCAAGTTTACATTCCGTGTATTAGTGATATCTTATGATGTTTCTTTTCCTGTGTGACTTATTTCACTTAGAATCATCGTACCTGAATCCACTCATTATGCTGCTATGGGCCTGATGACAGAGATTTCATTGCTGAGTGATATTGCATTGTACGTTAGTACCACAACTTCTTTATCCATTTTTCGCTTTCTGCAATATTGAACTTGTACCGGAAATGAGGTCCTTGTAAACAGAGCCGTCCCAAACTTTGGGGTGGCTGTGTCTTTTTGATTTTAATTTCCCTAAGCTATAGGACCATAAGTGGAAGTGCCCTAGGCTCTGTTGCTTTGTTTTTTAGATGTTTCAGGAAACACCATACACTTCTCCAGAGTGGCTGTTGGCAATTTACATCACGCCCATCAGCATAACAAGGCTCCCAGTTCTCCATGGCCTGTCCTGCCTTTCTGGATTTTACACTTTTTTCAGATGGCCCTTTTGACCGGGGGGCAGTGAGACTTCATTGTAGTGCAGATTTCCTTTGCAAGCTTGCTTGGTTGGCCAAAAAGGGCGTATGCGTTTTTTCCTGAATATATTCAGGAAAAAACGCATACGCCCTTTTTGGCCAAGTGCATCATTGTGGACGTTCTGCCTCTTTTCCTATGCTTTACATGCAATTCCAGTCTACCTCCTTAAATCGGTTTCCTGCAATTCTGCCCTGCTTTCAAGTCCTCTTGGCAGCCTTACTTCAATATATTTTTGGACGATAGCTGTCATTTATAACTCTGCAGGTGTGTGAATTACAGGGCCCCTGAGCTCCTTTCTTCAACTCGCTTTCTTGTGAGCTGGCCGCAACACCGCAGGATTGCTTCAGGCCCTAGTGTGGTTCCGGCATGGCTCGCTGAGCCTTTGGTTAATTCCTCTTCCTGGTGGGAAATGAGAGTTAAGTTTGGCCGTCCAGACTCCTCCAGCTAGTCTCTCATTGGTTCTCCCTATTCCTGTTCATTTTCCGCAGAAATTGCAAACTGGGCCAAACAGGAGGTTAAAGGCACTGACTCTCCAAGTGGGGAGAGTGTTAGTAAAGCGTCTGGAATGTTGCACCCGAGTACCAGGGGACGAAAACTGAGACACATTTGAACACGTTTCCCGATCACACGGTGGATCATCCTCTGGGTTCCACATGCATGTTTTAGCTGAAGGAAGAATCCCTTAAACGTGGAGAGTTGAGACCCATGGAATGGGTCCCATGCAATATGACTTCAAAGGGTCTGCATTTGCTCACCGAACCTCACCAATCCTATCACTGCTGCGTTTATGCCGCTGTACACATGCTTGATTCTCTTTCGGAGACATATAAATCCATAGGTTTTAAGTTTCTTACTAGTCAAGTATATTCTTAGGCGTTTAATATGGGGTGTTGAGTCCACTTCGTTGAGCAAGCAGTAGCTCTTGTCTATTACATATTTGGCTTATGGAAAGGTATCTGTGCTAATTTCAATCTCTGGTTTTATGCAGCACCCCAACTCACCTTTCCCCTTAAGCAAGCATAAGTTGGTTTTCTACATTTGAGACCCTATTCTGTTTTGTAATTCAGTTCCTGTGTAGCCAAGTTTACATTCCGTGTATTAGTGATATCTTATGATGTTTCTTTTTCTGTGTGACTTATTTCACTTAGAATCATCGTACCTGAATCCACTCATTATGCTGCTATGGGCCTGATGACAGAGATTTCATTGCTGAGTGATATTGCATTGTACGTTAGTACCACAACTTCTTTATCCATTTTTCGCTTTCTGCGATATTGAACTAGTACCGGAAACGAGGTTCTTGTAAACAGAGCCGTCCCAAACTTACTGGTGGCTGTGTCTTTTTGATTTTAATTTCCCTAAGCTATAGGACCATAAGTGGAAGTGCCCTAGGCTCTGTTGCTTTGTTTTTTAGATGTTTCAGGAAACACCATACACTTCTCCAGGGTGGCTGTTGGCAATTTACATCCCACCCATCAGCATAACAAGGCTCCCAGTTCTCCATGGCCTGTCCTGCCTTTCTGGATTTTACACTTTTTTCAGATGGCCCTTTTGACCGGGGGGCAGTGAGACTTCATTGTAGTGCAGATTTCCTTTGCAAGCTTGCTTGGTTGGCCAAAAAGGGCGTATGCGTTTTTTCCGGAATATATTCAGGAAAAAACGCATACGCCCTTTTTGGCCAAGTGCATCATTGTGGACGTTCTGCCTCTTTTCCTATGTTTTACATGCAATTCCAGTCTACCTCCTGAAAACGGTTTCCTGCAATTCTGCCCCGCTTTCAAGTCCTCTTGGCAGCCTTACTTCAATATATTTTTGGACGATAGCTGTCATTTAGAACTCTGAAGGTTTGTGAATTACAGTGCCCCTGAGCTACTTTCTTCAACTCGCTTTGTTGTGAGCTGGCCGCAACACCGCAGGATTGCTTCAGGCCCTAGTGTGGTTCCGGCACGGCTCGCTGAGCCTTTGGTTAATTCCTCTTCCTGGTGGGAAATGAGAGTTAAATTTGCCCGTCCAGACACCTCCAGCTAGTCTCTCATTGGTTCTCCCTATTCCTGTTCATTTTCCGCAGAAATTGCAAACTGGGCCAAACAGGAGTTTAAAGGCACTGACTCTCCAAGTGGGGAGAGTGTTAGTAAAGCATCTGGAATGTTGCACCCGAGTACCAGGGGACGAAAACTGAGACACATTTGAACACGTTTCCCGATCACACGGTGGATCATACTCTGGGTTCCACATGCATGTTTTAGCTGAAGGAAGAATCCCTTAAACCTGGAGAGTTGAGAACCATGGAATGGGTACCATGCAATATGACTTCAAAGGGTCTGCATTTGCTCACCGAACCTCACCAATCCTATCACTGCTGCGTTTATGCCGCTGTACACACGGTTGATTCTCTTTCGTAGACATATTAATCCATAGGTTTTAAGATTCTTACTAGTCAGGTATATTCTTAGGCGTTTAATATGGGGTGTTGAGTCCACTTCGTTGAGCAAGCAGTAGCTCTTGTCTATTACATATTTGGCTTATGGAAAGGTATCTGTGCTAATTTCAATCTCTGGTTTTATGCAGCACCCCAACTCACCTTTCCCCTTAAGCAAGCATAAGTTGGTTTTCTACATTTGAGACCCTATTCTGTTTTGTAATTCAGTTCCTGTGTAGCCAAGTTTACATTCCGTGTATTAGTGATATCTTATGATGTTTCTTTTTCTGTGTGACTTATTTCACTTAGAATCATCGTACCTGAATCCACTCATTATGCTGCTACTGGCCTGATGACATAGATTTCATTGCTGAGTGGTATTGCATTGTACGTAAGTACCACAACTTCTTTATCCATTTTTCGCTTTCTCTGATATTGAACTTGTACCGTAAATGAGGTTCTTGTAAACAGAGCCGTCCCAAACTTTGGGGTGGCTGTGTCTTTTTGATTTTAATTTCCCTAAGCTATAGGACCATAAGTGGAAATTCCCTAGGCTCTGTTGCTTTGTTTTTTAGATGTTTCAGGAAACACCATACACTTCTCCAGAGTGGCTGTTGGCAATTTACATCCCGCCCATCAGTCTAACTAGGCTCTCAGTTCTCCATGGCCTGTCCTGCCTTTCTGGATTTTACACTTTTTTCAGATGGCCCTTTTGACCGGGGGGCAGTGAGACTTCATTGTAGTGCAGATTTCCTTTGCAAGCTTGCTTGGTTGGCCAAAAAGGGCGTATGCGTTTTTTCCTGAATATATTCAGGAAAAAACGCATACGTCCTTTTTGGCCAAGTGCATCATTGTGGACGTTCTGCCTCTTTTCCTATGCTTTTCATGCAATTCCAGTCTACCTCCTGAAATTGGTTTCCTGCAATTCTGCCCCGCTTTCAAGTCCTCTTGGCAGCCTTACTTCAATATATTTTTGGATGATAGCTGTCATTTATAACTCTGCAGGTTTGTGAATTACAGTGCCCCTGAGCTTCTTTCTTCAACTCGCTTTCTTGTGAGCTGGCTGCAACACCGCAGGATTGCTTCAGGCCCTAGTGTGGTTTCGGCATGGCTCGCTGAGCCTTTGGTTAATTCCTCTTCCTGGTGGGAAATGAGAGTTAAATTTGCCCGTCCAGACACCTCCAGCTAGTCTCTCATTGGTTCTCCCTATTCCTGTTAATTTTCCACAGAAATTGCAAACTGGGCCAAACAGGAGGTTAAAGGCACTGACTCTCCAAGTGGGGAGAGTGTTAGTAAAGCGTCTGGAATGTTGCACCCGAGTACCAGGGGACGAAAACTGAGACACATATGAACACGTTTCCCGATCACACGGTGGATCATACTCTGGGTTCCACATGCATGTTTTAGCTGAAGGAAGAATCCCTTACCTGGAGAGTTGAGACGCATGGAATGGGTACCATGCAATATGACTTCAAAGGGTCTGCATTTGCTCACCGAACCTCACCAATCCTATCACTGCTGCGTTTATGCCGCTGTACACACGTTTGATTCTCTTTCGGAGACATATAAATCCATAGGCTTTAAGATTCTTACTAGTCAGGTATATTCTTAGGCGTTTAATATGGGGTGTTGAGTCCACTTCGTTGAGCAAGCAGTAGCTCTTGTCTATTACATATTTGACTTATGGAAATGTATCTGTGCTAATTTCAATCTCTGGTTTTATGCAGCACCCCAACTCACCTTTCCCCTTAAGCAAGCATAAGTTGGTTTTCTACATTTGAGACCCTATTCTGTTTTGTAATTCAGTTCCTGTGTAGCCAAGTTTACATTCCGTGTATTAGTGATACCTCATGATGTTTCTTTTTCTGTGTGACTTATTTTAGTTAGAATCATCGTACCTGAATTCACTCATTATGCTGCTACTGGCCTGATGACATAGATTTCATTGCTGAGTGATATTGCATTGTACGTAAGTACCACAACTTCTTTATCCATTTTTCGCTTTCTGCGATATTGAACTTGTACCGTAAACGAGGTTCTTGTAAACAGAGCCGTCCCAAACTTTGGGGTGGCTGTGTCTTTTTGATTTTAATTTCCCTAAGCTATAGGACCATAAGTGGAAGTGCCCTAGGCTCTGTTGCTTTGTTTTTTAGATATTTCAGGAAACACCATACACTTCTCCAGAGTGGCTGTTTGCAATTTACATCCCACCCATCAGCATAAGAAGGCTCCCAGTTCTCCATGGCCTGTCCTGCCTTTCTGGATTTTACACTTTTTTCAGATGGCCCTTTTGACCGGGGGGCAGTGAGACTTCATTGTAGTGCAGATTTCCTTTGCAAGCTTGCTTGGTTGGCCAAAAATGGCGTATGCGTTTTTTCCTGAATATATTCAGGAAAAAACGCATACGCCCTTTTTGGCCAAGTGCATCATTGTGGACGTTCTGCCTCTTTTCCTATGCTTTACATGCAATTCCAGTCTACCTCCTGAAATCGGTTTCCTGCAATTCTGCCCCGCTTTCAAGTCCTCTTGGCAGCCTTACTTCAATATATTTTTGGACGATAGCTGTCATTTATAACTCTGAAATTTTGTGAATTACAGTGCCCCTGAGCTCCTTTTTTCAACTGGCTTTCTTGTGAGCTGGCCGCAACACCGCAGGATTGCTTCAGGCCCTAGTGTGGTTCCGGCATGGCTCGCTGAGCCTTTGGTTAATTCCTCTTCCTGGTGGGAAATGAGAGTTAAATTTGCCCGTCCAGAGACCTCCAGCTAGTCTCTCATTGGTTCTCCCTATTCCTTTACATTTTCCGCAGAAATTGCACACTGGGCCAAACAGGAGGTTAAAGGCGCTGACTCTCTAAGTGGGGAGAGTGTTAGTAAAGCGTCTGGAATGTTGCACCCGAGTACCAGGGGACGAAAACTGAGACACATTTGAACACGTTTCCCGATCACATGGTGGATCATACTCTGGGTTCCACATGCATGTTTTAGCTGAAGGAAGAATCCCTTAAACCTGGAGAGTTGAGAACCATGGAATGGGTACCATGCAATATGACTTCAAAGGGTCTGCATTTGCTCACCGAACCTCACCAATCCTATCACTGCTGCGTTTATGCCGCTGTACACACGCTGGATTCTCTTTCGGAGACATATAAATCCATAGGTTTTAAGATTCTTACTAGTCAGGTATATTCTTAGGCGTTTAATATGGGGTGTTGAGTCCACTTCGTTGAGCAAGCAGTAGCTCTTGTCTATTACATATTTGGCTTATGGAAAGGTATCTGTGCTAATTTCAATCTCTGGTTTTATGCAGCACCCCAACTCACCTTTCCCCTTAAGCAAGCATAAGTTGGTTTTCTACATTTGAGACCCTATTCTGTTTTGTAATTCAGTTCCTGTGTAGCCAAGTTTACATTCCGTGTATTAGTGATACCTTATGATGTTTCTTTTTCTGTGTGACTTATTTTACTTAGAATCATCGTACCTGAATCCACTCATTATGCTGCTATGGGCCTGATGACATAGATTTCATTGCTGAGTGATATTTCATTGTACGTAAGTACCACAACTTCTTTATCCATTTTTCGCTTTCTGCGATATTGAACTTGTATCGTAAATGAGGTTCTTGTAAACAGAGCTGTCCCAAACTTTGGGGTGGCTGTGTCTTTTTGATTTTAATTTCCCTAATCTATAGGACCAAAAATGGAAGTGCCCTAGGCTCTGTTGCTTTGTTTTTCAGATGTTTCAGGAAACACCATACACTTCTCCAGAGTGGCTGTTGGCAATTTACATCCCGCCCATCAGCCTAAGTAGGCTCCCAGTTCTCCATGGTCTGTCCTGCCTTTCTGGATTTTACACTTTTTTCAGATGGCCCTTTTGACCGGGGGGCAGTGAGACTTCATTGTAGTGCAGATTTCCTTTGCAAGCTTGCTTGGTTGGCCAAAAAGGGCGTATGCGTTTTTTCCTGAATATATTCAGGAAAAAACGCATACGTCCTTTTTGGCCAAGTGCATCATTGTGGACGTTCTGCCTCTTTTCCTATGCTTTTCATGCAATTCCAGTCTACCTCCTGAAATCGGTTTCCTGCAATTCTGCCCCACTTTCAAGTCCTCTTGGCAGCCTTACTTCAATATATTTTTGGACGATAGCTGTCATTTATAACTCTGCAGGTTTGTGAATTACAGTGCCCCTGAGCTTCTTTCTTCAACTCGCTTTCTTGTGAGCTGGCCGCAACACCGCAGGATTGCTTCAGGCCCTAGTGTGGTTTCGGCATGGCTCTCTGAGCCTTTGGTTAATTCCTCTTCCTGGTGGGAAATGAGAGTTAAATTTGCCCGTCCAGACACCTCCAGCTAGTCTGTCATTGGTTCTCCCTATTCCTGTTAATTTTCCACAGAAATTGCAAACTGGGCCAAACAGGAGGTTAAAGGCACTGACTCTCCAAGTGGGGAGAGTGTTAGTAAAGCGTCTGGAATGTTGCACCCGAGTACCAGGGGACGAAAACTGAGACACATATGAACACGTTTCCCGATCACACGGTGGATCATACTCTGGGTTCCACATGCATGTTTTAGCTGAAGGAAGAATCCCTTACCTGGAGAGTTGAGACGCATGGAATGGGTACCATGCAATATGACTTCAAAGGGTCTGCATTTGCTCACCGAACCTCACCAATCCTATCACTGCTGCATTTATGCTGCTGTACACACGCTTGATTCTCTTTCGGAGACATATAAATCCATAGGCTTTAAGATTCTTACTAGTCAGGTATATTCTTAGGCGTTTAATATGGGGTGTTGAGTCCACTTCGTTGAGCAAGCAGTAGCTCTTGTCTATTACATATTTGGCTTATGGAAAGGTATCTGTGCTAATTTCAATCTCTGGTTTTATGCAGCACCCCAACTCACCTTTCCCCTTAAGCAAGCATAAGTTGGTTTTCTACATTTGAGACCCTATTCTGTTTTGTAATTCAGTTCCTGTGTAGCCAAGTTTACATTCCGTGTATTAGTGATATCTTATGATGTTTCTTTTTCTGTGTGACTTATTTCACTTAGAATCATCGTACCTGAATTCACTCATTATGCTGCTACGGGCCTGATGACATAGATTTCATTGCTGAGTGATATTGCATTGTACGTAAGTACCACAACTTCTTTATCCATTTTTCGCTTTCTGCGATATTGAACTTGTACCGTAAATGAGGTTCTTGTAAACAGAGCCGTCCCAAACTTTGGGGTGGCTGTGTCTTTTTGATTTTAATTTCCCTAATCTATAGGACCATGAGTGTAAGTGCCCTAGGCTCTGTTGCTTTGTTTTTCAGATGTTTCAGGAAACACCATACACTTCTCCAGAGTGGCTGTTGGCAATTTACATCCCGCCCATCAGCATAACAAGGCTCCCAGTTCTCCATGGCCTGTCCTGCCTTTCTGGATTTTACACTTTTTTCAGATGGCCCTTTTGACCGGGGGGCAGTGAGACTTCATTGTAGTGCAGATTTCCTTTGCAAGCTTGCTTGGTTGGCCAAAAAGGGCGTATGCGTTTTTTCCTGAATATATTCAGGAATATATTCAGGAAAAAACGCATACGCCCTTTTTGGCCAAGTGCATCATTGTGGACGTTCTGCCTCTTTTCCTATGCTTTACATGCAATTCCAGTCTACCTCCTGAAATCGGTTTCCTGCAATTCTGCCCCGCTTTCAAGTCCTCTTGGCAGCCTTACTTCAATATATTTTTGGACGATAGCTGTCATTTATAACTCTGCAGGTTTGTGAATTACAGTGCCCCTGAGCTCCTTTCTTCAACTCGCTTTCTTGTGAGCTGGCCACAACACCGCAGGATTGCTTCAGGCCCTAGTGTGGTTCCAGCATGGCTCGCTGAGCCTTTGGTTAATTCCTCTTCCTGGTGGGAAATGAGAGTTAAATTTGCCCGTCCAGACACCTCCAGCTAGTCTCTCATTGGTTCTCCCTATTCCTGTTCATTTTCCACAAAAATTGCAAACTGGGCCAAACAGGAGGTTAAAGGCACTGACTCTCCAAGTGGGGAGAGTGTTAGTAAAGCGTCTGGAATGTTGCATCCGAGTACCAGGGGACGAAAACTGAGACACATTTGAACACGTTTCCCGATCACACGGTGGATCATACTCTGGGTTCCACATGCATGTTTTAGCTGAAGGAAGAATCCCTTAAACCTGGAGAGTTGAGAACCATGGAATGGGTACCATGCAATATGACTTCAAAGGGTCTGCATTTGCTCACCGAACCTCACCAATCCTATCACTGCTGCCTTTATGCCGCTGTACACACGCTGGATTCTCTTTCGGAGACATATAAATCCATAGGTTTTAAGATTCTTACTAGTCAGGTATATTCTTAGGCGTTTAATATGGGGTGTTGAGTCCACTTCGTTGAGCAAGCAGTAGCTCTTGTCTATTACATATTTGGCTTATGGAAAGGTATCTGTGCTAATTTCAATCTCTGGTTTTATGCAGCACCCCAACTCACCTTTCCCCTTAAGAAAGCATAAGTTGGTTTTCTACATTTGAGACCCTATTCTGTTTTGTAATTCAGTTCCTGTGTAGCCAAGTTTACATTCCGTGTATTAGTGATACCTTATGATGTTTCTTTTTCTGTGTGACTTATTTCACTTAGAATCATCGTACCTGAATCCACTCATTATGCTGCTACTGGCCTGATGACATAGATTTCATTGCTGAGTGATATTGCATTGTACGTAAGTACCACAACTTCTTTATCCATTTTTCGCTTTCTGCGATATTGAACTTGTACCATAAACGAGGTTCTTGTAAACAGAGCCGACCCAAACTTTGGGGTGGCTGTGTCTTTTTGATTTTAATTTCCCTAAGCTATAGGACCATAAGTGGAAGTGCCCTAGGCTCTGTTGCTTTGTTTTTTAGATGTTTAAGGAAACACCATACACTTCTCCAGAGGGGCTGTTGGCAATTTACATCCCGCCCATCAGCATAAGAAGGCTCCCAGTTCTCCATGGCCTGTCCTGCCTTTCTGGATTTTACAGGTTTTTCAGATGGCCCTTTTGACCGGGGGGCAGTGAGACTTCATTGTAGTGCAGATTTCCTTTGCAAGCTTGCTTGGTTGGCCAAAAAGGGCGTATGCGTTTTTTCCTGAATATATTCAGGAAAAAACGCATAAGCACTTTTTGGCCAAGTGCATCATTGTGGACGGTCTGCCTCTTTTCCTATGCTTTACATGCAATTCCAGTCTACCTCCTGAAGTCGGTTTACTGCAATTCTGCCCTGCTTTCAAGTCCTCTTGGCAGCCTTACTTCAATATATTTTTGGACGATAGCTGTCATTTAGAACTCTGAAGGTTTGTGAATTACAGTGCCCCTGAGCTCCTTTTTTCAACTGGCTTTCTTGTGAGCTGGCCGCAACACCGCAGGATTGCTTCAGGCCCTAGTGTGGTTCCGGCATGGCTCGCTGAGCCTTTGGTTAATTCCTCTTCCTGGTGGGAAATGAGAGTTAAATTTGCCCGTCCAGACACCTCCAGCTAGTCTCTCATTGGTTCTCCCTATTCCTGTTCATTTTCCACAGAAATTGCAAACTGGGCCAAACAGGAGGTTAAAGGCACTGACTCTCCAAGTGGGGAGAGTGTTAGTAAAGCATCTGGAATGTTGCACCCGAGTACCAGGGGACGAAAACTGAGACACATTTGAACACGTTTCCCGATCACACGGTGGATCATACTCTGGGTTCCACATGCATGTTTTAGCTGAAGGAAGAATCCCTTAAACCTGGAGAGTTGAGACCCATGGAATGGGTACCATGCAATATGACTTCAAAGGGTCTGCATTTGCTCACCGAACCTCACCAATCCTATCACTGCTGCGTTTATGCCGCTGTACACACGCTGGATTCTCTTTCGGAGACATATAAATCCATAGGTTTTAAGATTCTTACTAGTCAGGTATATTCTTAGGCGTTTAATATGGGGTGTTGAGTCCACTTCGTTGAGCAAGCAGTAGCTCTTGTCTATTACATATTTGGCTTATGGAAAGGTATCTGTGCTAATTTCAATCTCTGGTTTTATGCAGCACCCCAACTCACCTTTCCCCTTAAGCAAGCATAAGTTGGTTTTCTACATTTGAGACCCTATTCTGTTTTGTAATTCAGTTCCTGTGTAGCCAAGTTTACATTCCGTGTATTAGTGATATCTTATGATATTTCTTTTTCTGTGTGACATATTTCACTTAGAATCATCGTACCTGAATCCACTCATTATGCTGCTACTGGCCTGATGACATAGATTTCATTGCTGAGTGGTATTGCATTGTATGTAAGTACCACAACTTCTTTATCCATTTTTCGCTTTCTGCAATATTGAACTTGTACCGTAAATGAGGTTCTTGTAAACAGAGCCGTCCCAAACTCTTGGGTGGCTGTGTCTTTTTGATTTTAATTTCCCTAATCTATAGGACCATAAGTGGAAGTGCCCTAAGCTCTGTTGCTTTGTTTTTTAGATGTTTCAGGAAACACCATACACTTCTCCAGAGTGGCTGTTGGCAATTTACATCATGCCCATCAGCATAACAAGGCTCCCAGTTCTCCATGGCCTGTCCTGCCTTTCTGGATTTTACACTTTTTTCAGATGGCCCTTTTGACCGGGGGGCAGTGAGACTTCATTGTAGTGCAGATTTCCTTTGCAAGCTTGCTTGGTTGGCCAAAAAGGGCGTATGCGTTTTTTCCTGAATATATTCAGGAAAAAACGCATATGCCCTTTTTGGCCAAGTGCATCATTGTGGACGTTCTGCCTCTTTTCCTATGCTTTACATGCAATTCCAGTCTACCTCCTGAAATCGGTTTCCTGCAATTCTGCCCCGCTTTCAAGTCCTCTTGCCAGCCTTACTTCAATATATTTTTGGACGATAGCTGTCATTTAGAACTCTGCAGGTGTGTGAATTACAGGGCCCCTGAGCTCCTTTCTTCAACTCGCTTTCTTGTGAGCTGGCCGCAACACCGCAGGATTGCTTCAGGCCCTAGTGTGGTTTCGGCATGGCTCGCTGAGCCTTTGGTTAATTCCTCTTCCTGGTGGGAAATGAGAGTTAAATTTGCCCGTCCAGACACCTCCAGCTAGTCTGTCATTGGTTCTCCCTATTCCTGTTAATTTTCCACAGAAATTGCAAACTGGGCCAAACAGGAGTTTAAAGGCACTGACTCTCCAAGTGGGGAGAGTGTTAGTAAAGCGTCTGGAATGTTGCACCCGAGTACCAGGGGACGAAAACTGAGACACATATGAACACGTTTCCCGATCACACGGTGGATCATACTCTGGGTTCCACATGCATGTTTTAGCTGAAGGAAGAATCCCTTACCTGGAGAGTTGAGACGCATGGAATGGGTACCATGCAATATGACTTCAAAGGGTCTGCAGTTGCTCACCGAACCTCACCAATCCTATCACTGCTGCGTTTATGCCACTGTACACACGCTTGATTCTCTTTCGGAGACATATAAATCCATAGGCTTTAAGATTCTTACTAGTCAGGTATATTCTTAGGCGTTTAATATGGGGTGTTGAGTCCACTTCGTTGAGCAAGCAGTAGCTCTTGTCTATTACATATTTGACTTATGGAAATGTATCTGTGCTAATTTCAATCTCTGGTTTTATGCAGCACCCCAACTCACCTTTCCCCTTAAGCAAGCATAAGTTGTTTTTCTACATTTGAGACCCTATTCTGTTTTGTAATTCAGTTCCTGTGTAGCCAAGTTTACATTCCGTGTATTAGTGATACCTCATGATGTTTCTTTTTCTGTGTGACTTATTTTACTTAGAATCATCGTACCTGAATTCACTCATTATGCTGCTACTGGCCTGATGACATAGATTTCATTGCTGAGTGATATTGCATTGTACGTAAGTACCACAACTTCTTTATCCATTTTTCGCTTTCTGCGATATTGAACTTGTACCGTAAATGAGGTTCTTGTAAACAGAGCCGTCCCAAACTTTGGGGTGGCTGTGTCTTTTTGATTTTAATTTCCCTAAGCTATAGGACCATAAGTGGAAGTGCCCTAGGCTCTGTTGCTTTGTTTTTTAGATGTTTCAGGAAACACCATACACTTCTCCAGAGTGGCTGTTGGAAATTTACATCCCGCCCATCAGCATAACAAGGCTCCCAGTTCTCCATGGCCTGTCCTGCCTTTCTGGATTTTACACTTTTTTCAGATGGCCCTTTTGACCGGGGGGCAGTGAGACTTCATTGTAGTGCAGATTTCCTTTGCAAGCTTGCTTGGTTGGCCAAAAAGGGCGTATGCGTTTTTTCCTGAATATATTCAGGAAAAAACGCATACGCCCTTTTTGGCCAAGTGCATCATTGTGGACGGTCTGCCTCTTTTCTTATGCTTTACATGCAATTCCAGTCTACCTCCTGAAAACGGTTTCCTGCAATTCTGCCCCGCTTTCAAGTCCTCTTGGCAGCCTTACTTCAATATATTTTTGGACGATAGCTGTCATGTATAACTCTGCAGGTTTGTGAATGACAGTGCCCCTGAGCTCCTTTCTTCAACTCGATTTCTTGTGAGCTGGCCGCAACACCGCAGGATTGCTTCAGGCCCTAGTGTGGTTTCGGCATGGCTCACTGAGCCTTTGGTTAATTCCTCTTCCTGGTGGGAAATGAGAGTTAAATTTGCCCGTCCAGACACCTCCAGCTAGTCTCTCATTGGTTCTCCCTATTCCTGTTCATTTTCCACAGAAATTGCAAACTGGGCCAAACAGGAGTTTAAAGGCACTGACTCTGCAAGTGGGGAGAGTGTTAGTAAAGCGTCTGGAATGTTGCACCCGAGTAGCAGGGGACGAAAACTGAGACACATTTGAACACGTTTCCCGATCACACGGTGGATCATACTCTGGGTTCTACATGCATGTTTTAGCTGAAGGAAGAATCCCTTAAACCTGGAGAGTTGAGAACCATGGAATGGGTACCATGCAATATGACTTCAAAGGGTCTGCATTTGCTCACCGAACCTCACCAATCCTATCACTGCTGCGTTTATGCCGCTGTAAACACGCTTGATTCTCTTTCGGAGACATATAAATCCATAGGTTTTAAGATTCTTACTAGTCAGGTATATTCTTAGGCGTTTAATATGTGGTGTTGAGTCCACTTCGTTGAGCAAGCAGTAGCTCTTGTCTATTACATATTTGGCTTATGGAAAGGTATCTGTGTTAATTTCAATCTCTGGCTTTATGCAGCACCCCAACTAACCTTTCCTCTTAAGCAAGCGTAAGTTGGTTTTCTTCATTTGAGACCCTATTCTGTTTTGTAATTCAGTTCCTGTGTAGCCATGTTTACATTCCGTGTATTAGTGATACCTTATGATGTTTCTTTTTCTGTGTGATTTATTTCACTTAGAATCATCGTACCTGAATCCACTCATTATGCTGCTACTGGCCTGATGACATAGATTTCATTGCTGAGTGATATTGCATTGTACGTAAGTACCACAACTTCTTTATCCATTTTTTGCTTTCTGCGATATTGAACTTGTACCCTAAACGAGGTTCTTGTAAACAGAGCTGTCCCAAACTTTGGGGTGGCTGTGTCTTTATTTTAATTTCCCTAAGCTATAGGACCATAAGTGGAAGTGCCCTAGGCTCTGTTGCTTTGTTTTTTAGATGTTTCAGGAAACACCATACACTTCTCCAGAGTGGCTGTTGGAAATTTACATCCCGCCCATCAGCATAACAAGGCTCCCAGTTCTCCATGGCCTGTCCTGCCTTTCTGGATTTTACACTTTTTTCAGATGGCCCTTTTGACCGGGGGGCAGTGAGACTTCATTGTAGTGCAGATTTCCTTTGCAAGCTTGCTTGGTTGGCCAAAAAGGGCATATGAGTTTTTTCCTGAATATATTCAGGAAAAAACTCATATGCCCTTTTTGGCCAAGTGCATCATTGTGGACGTTCTGCCTCTTTTCCTATGCTTTACATGCAATTCCAGTCTACCTCCTGAAATCGGTTTCCTGCAATTCTGCCCTGCTTTCAAGTCCTCTTGGCAGCCTTACTTCAATATATTTTTGGACGATAGCTGTCATTTACAACTCTGCAGGTGTGTGAATTACAGGGCCCCTGAGCTCCTTTCTTCAACTCGCTTTCTTGTGAGCTGGCCGCAACACCGCAGGATTGCTTCAGGCCCTAGTGTGGTTCCGGCATGGCTCGCTGAGCCTTTGGTTAATTCCTCTTCTTGGTGGGAAATGAGAGTTAAATTTACCCGTCCAGACACCTCCAACTAGTCTCTCATTGGTTCTCCCTATTCCTGTTCATTTTCCGCAGAAATTGCCAACTGGGCCAAACAGGAGGTTAAAGGCACTGACTCTCCAAGTGGGGAGAGTGTTAGTAAAGCGTCTGGAATGTTGCACCCGAGTACCAGGGGACGAAAACTGAGACACATTTGAACACGTTTCCCGATCACACGGTGGATCATCCTCTGGGTTCCACATGCATGTTTTAGCTGAAGGAAGAATCCCTTAAACCTGGAGAGTTGAGAACCATGGAATGGGTACCATGCAATATGACTTCAAAGGGTCTGCATTTGCTCACCGAACCTCACCAATCCTATCACTGCTGCGTTTATGCCACTGTACACACGCTTGATTCTCTTTCGAAGACATATAAATCCATAGGTTTTAAGATTCTTACTAGTCAGGTATATTCTTAGGCGTTTAATATGGGGTGTTGAGTCCACTTCATTGAGCAAGCAGTAGCTCTTGTCTATTACATATTTGGCTTATGGAAAGGTATCTGTGGTAATTTCAATCTCTGGTTTTATGCAGCACCCCAACTCACCTTTCCCCATAAGCAAGCATAAGTTGGTTTTCTACATTTGAGACCCTATTCTGTTTTGTAATTCAGTTCCTGTGTAGCCAAGTTTACATTCCGTGTATTAGTGATATCTTATGATGTTTCTTTTTCTGTGTGACTTATTTCACTTAGAATCATCGTACCTGAATCCACTCATTATGCTGCTACTGGCCTGATGACATAGATTTCATTGCTGAGTGGTATTGCATTGTACGTAAGTACCACAACTTCTTTATCCATTTTTCGCTTTCTGCGATATTGAACTTGTACCGGAAACGAGGTTCTTGTAAACAGAGCCGTCCCAAACTTACTGGTGGCTGTGTCTTTTTGATTTTAATTTCCCTAATCTATAGGACCATAAGTGGAAGTGCCCTAGGCTCTGTTGCTTTGTTTTTTAGATGTTTCAGGAAACACCATACACTTCTCCAGAGTGGCTGTTGGCAATTTACATCATGCCCATCAGCATAACAAGGCTCCCAGTTCTCCATGGCCTGTCCTGCCTTTCTGGATTTTACACTTTTTTCAGATGTCCCTTTTGACCGGGGGGCAGTGAGACTTCATTGTAGTGCAGATTTCCTTTGCAAGCTTGCTTGGTTGGGCAAAAAGGGCGTATGCGTTTTTTCCTGAATATATTCAGGAAAAAACGCATACGCCCTTTTTGGCCAAGTGCATCATTCTGGACGTTCTGCCTCTTTTCCTATGCTTTACATGCAATTCCAGTCTACCTCCTGAAATCGGTTTCCTGCAATTCTGCCCCGCTTTCAAGTCCTCTTGGCAGCCTTACTTCAATATATTTTTGGACGATAGCTGTCATTTAGAACTCTGCAGGTGTGTGAATTACAGGGCCCCTGAGCTCCTTTCTTCAACTCGCTTTCTTGTGAGCTGGCCGCAACACCGCAGGATTGCTTCAGGCCCTAGAGTGGTTCCGGCATGGCTCGCTGAGCCTTTGGTTAATTCCTCTTCCTGGTGGGAAATGAGAGTTAAATTTGCCCGTCCAGACTCCTCCAGCTAGTCTCTCATTGGTTCTCCCTATTCCTGTTCATTTTCCGCAGAAATTGCAAACTGGGCCAAACAGGAGGTTAAAGGCACTGACTCTCCAAGTGGGGAGAGTGTTAGTAAAGCGTCTGGAATGTTGCACCCGAGTACCAGGGGACGAAAACTGAGACACATTTGAACACGTTTCCCGATCACACGGTGGATCATCCTCTGGGTTACACATGCATGTTTTAGCTGAAGGAAGAATCCCTTAAACCTGGAGAGTTGAGAACCATGGAATGGGTACCATGCAATATGACTTCAAAGGGTCTGCATTTGCTCACCGAACCTCACCAATCCTATCACTGCTGCGTTTATGCCGCTGTACACATGCTTGATTCTCTTTCGGAGACATATAAATCCATAGGTTTTAAGATTCTTACTAGTCAAGTATATTCTTAGGCGTTTAATATGGGGTGTTGAGTCCACTTCGTTGAGCAAGCAGTAGCTCTTGGCTATTACATATTTGGCTTATGGAAAGGTATCTGTGCTAATTTCAATCTCTGGTTTTATGCAGCACCCCAACTCACCTTTCCCCTTAAGCAAGCATAAGTTGGTTTTCTACATTTGAGACCCTATTCTGTTTTGTAATTCAGTTCCTGTGTAGCCAAGTTTACATTCCGTGTATTAGTGATATCTTATGATGTTTCTTTTTCTGTGTGACTTATTTCACTTAGAATCATCGTACCTGAATCCACTCATTATGCTGCTATGGGCCTGATGACAGAGATTTCATTGCTGAGTGATATTGCATTGTACGTTAGTACCACAACTTCTTTATCCATTTTTCGCTTTCTGCGATATTGAACTTGTACCGGAAACGAGGTTCTTGTAAACAGAGCCGTCCCAAACTTTGGGGTGGCTGTGTCTTTTTGATTTTAATTTCCCTAAGCTATAGGACCATAAGTGGAAGTGCCCTAGGCTCTGTTGCTTTGTTTTTTAGATGTTTCAGGAAACACCATACACTTCTCCAGAGTGGCTGTTGGCAATTTACATCACGCCCATCAGCATAACAAGGCTCCCAGTTCTCCATGGCCTGTCCTGCCTTTCTGGATTTTACACTTTTTTCAGATGGCCCTTTTGACCGAGGGGCAGTGAGACTTCATTGTAGTGCAGATTTCCTTTGCAAGCTTGCTTGGTTGGCCAAAAAGGACGTATGTGTTTTTTCCTGAATATATTCAGGAAAAAACGCATACGCCCTTTTTGGCCAAGTGCATCATTGTGGACGTTCTGCCTCTTTTCCTATGCTTTACATGCAATTCCAGTCTACCTCCTGAAATCGGTTTCCTGCAATTCTGCCCCGCTTTCAAGTCCTCTTGGCAGCCTTACTTCAATATATTTTTGGACGATAGCTGTCATTTAGAACTCTGCAGGTGTGTGAATTACAGGGACCCTGAGCTCCTTTCTTCAACTCGCTTTCTTGTGAGCTGGCCGCAACACCACAGGATTGCTTCAGGCCCTAGTGTGGTTCCGGCATGGCTCGCTGAGCCTTTGGTTAATTCCTCTTCCTGTTGGGAAATGAGAGTTAAATTTGCCCGTCCAGACTCCTCCAGCTAGTCTCTCATTGGTTCTCCCTATTCCTGTTCATTTTCCGCAGAAATTGCAAACTGGGCCAAACAGGAGGTTAAAGGCACTGACTCTCCAAGTGGGGAGAGTGTTAGTAAAGCGTCTGGAATGTTGCACCCGAGTACCAGGGGACGAAAACTGAGACACATTTGAACACGTTTCCCGATCACACGGTGGATCATCCTCTGGGTTCCACATGCATGTTTTAGCTGAAGGAAGAATCCCTTAAACCTGGAGAGTTGAGAACCATGGAATGGGTACCATGCAATATGACTTCAAAGGGTCTGCATTTGCTCACCGAACCTCACCAATCCTATCACTGCTGCATTTATGCCACTGTACACACGCTTGATTCTCTTTCGAAGACATATAAATCCATAGGTTTTAAGATTCTTACTAGTCAGGTATATTCTTAGGCGTTTAATATGGGGTGTTGAGTCCACTTCATTGAGCAAGCAGTAGCTCTTGTCTATTACATATTTGGCTTATGGAAAGGTATCTGTGGTAATTTCAATCTCTGGTTTTATGCAGCACCCCAACTCACCTTTCCCCATAAGCAAGCATAAGTTGGTTTTCTACATTTGAGACCCTATTCTGTTTTGTAATTCAGTTCCTGTGTAGCCAAGTTTACATTCCGTGTATTAGTGATATCTTATGATGTTTCTTTTTCTGTGTGACTTATTTCACTTAGAATCATCGTACCTGAATCCACTCATTATGCTGCTACTGGCCTGATGACATAGATTTCATTGCTGAGTGATATTGCATTGTACGTAAGTACCACAACTTCTTTATCCATTTTTCGCTTTCTGCGATATTGAACTTGTACCGTAAACGAGGTTCTTGTAAACAGAGCCGTCCCAAACTTACTGGTGGCTGTGTCTTTTTGATTTTAATTTCCCTAATCTATAGGACCATAAGTGGAAGTGCCCTAGGCTCTGTTGCTTTGTTTTTTAGATGTTTCAGGAAACACCATACACTTCTCCAGAGTGGCTGTTGGCAATTTACATCATGCCCATCAGCATAACAAGGCTCCCAGTTCTCCATGGCCTGTCCTGCCTTTCTGGATTTTACACTTTTTTCAGATGGCCCTTTTGACCGGGGGGCAGTGAGACTTCATTGTAGTGCAGATTTCCTTTGCAAGCTTGCTTGGTTGGCCAAAAAGGGCGTATGCGTTTTTTCCTGAATATATTCAGGAAAAAACGCATACGCCCTTTTTGGCCAAGTGCATCATTGTGGACGTTCTGCCTCTTTTCCTATGCTTTACATGCAATTCCAGTCTACCTCCTGAAATCGGTTTCCTGCAATTCTGCCCCGCTTTCAAGTCCTCTTGGCAGCCTTACTTCAATATATTTTTGGACGATAGCTGTCATTTAGAACTCTGCAGGTGTGTGAATTACAGGGCCCCTGAGCTCCTTTCTTCAACTCGCTTTCTTGTGAGCTGGCCGCAACACCGCAGGATTGCTTCAGGCCCTAGAGTGGTTCCGGCATGGCTCGCTGAGCCTTTGGTTAATTCCTCTTCCTGGTGGGAAATGAGAGTTAAATTTGCCCGTCCAGACTCCTCCAGCTAGTCTCTCATTGGTTCTCCCTATTCCTGTTCATTTTCCGCAGAAATTGCAAACTGGGCCAAACAGGAGGTTAAAGGCACTGACTCTCCAAGTGGGGAGAGTGTTAGTAAAGCGTCTGGAATGTTGCACCCGAGTACCAGGGGACGAAAACTGAGACACATTTGAACACGTTTCCCGATCACACGGTGGATCATCCTCTGGGTTACACATGCATGTTTTAGCTGAAGGAAGAATCCCTTAAACCTGGAGAGTTGAGAACCATGGAATGGGTACCATGCAATATGACTTCAAAGGGTCTGCATTTGCTCACCGAACCTCACCAATCCTATCACTGCTGCGTTTATGCCGCTGTACACATGCTTGATTCTCTTTCGGAGACATATAAATCCATAGGTTTTAAGATTCTTACTAGTCAAGTATATTCTTAGGCGTTTAATATGGGGTGTTGAGTCCACTTCGTTGAGCAAGCAGTAGCTCTTGGCTATTACATATTTGGCTTATGGAAAGGTATCTGTGCTAATTTCAATCTCTGGTTTTATGCAGCACCCCAACTCACCTTTCCCCTTAAGCAAGCATAAGTTGGTTTTCTACATTTGAGACCCTATTCTGTTTTGTAATTCAGTTCCTGTGTAGCCAAGTTTACATTCCGTGTATTAGTGATATCTTATGATGTTTCTTTTTCTGTGTGACTTATTTCACTTAGAATCATCGTACCTGAATCCACTCATTATGCTGCTATGGGCCTGATGACAGAGATTTCATTGCTGAGTGATATTGCATTGTACGTTAGTACCACAACTTCTTTATCCATTTTTCGCTTTCTGCGATATTGAACTTGTACCGGAAACGAGGTTCTTGTAAACAGAGCCGTCCCAAACTTTGGGGTGGCTGTGTCTTTTTGATTTTAATTTCCCTAAGCTATAGGACCATAAGTGGAAGTGCCCTAGGCTCTGTTGCTTTGTTTTTTAGATGTTTCAGGAAACACCATACACTTCTCCAGAGTGGCTGTTGGCAATTTACATCATGCCCATCAGCATAACAAGGCTCCCAGTTCTCCATGGCCTGTCCTGCCTTTCTGGATTTTACACTTTTTTCAGATGGCCCTTTTGACCGGGGGGCAGTGAGACTTCATTGTAGTGCAGATTTCCTTTGCAAGCTTGCTTGGTTGGCCAAAAAGGGCGTATGCGTTTTTTCCTGAATATATTCAGGAAAAAACGCATACGCCCTTTTTGGCCAAGTGCATCATTGTGGACGTTCTGCCTCTTTTCCTATGCTTTACATGCAATTCCAGTCTACCTCCTGAAATCGGTTTCCTGCAATTCTGCCCCGCTTTCAAGTCCTCTTGGCAGCCTTACTTCAATATATTTTTGGACGATAGCTGTCATTTAGAACTCTGCAGGTGTGTGAATTACAGGGCCCCTGAGCTCCTTTCTTCAACTCGCTTTCTTGTGAGCTGGCCGCAACACCGCAGGATTGCTTCAGGCCCTAGTGTGGTTCCGGCATGGCTCGCTGAGCCTTTGGTTAATTCCTCTTCTTGGTGGGAAATGAGAGTTAAATTTACCTGTCCAGACACCTCCAGCTAGTCTCTCATTGGTTCTCCCTATTCCTGTTCATTTTCCACAGAAATTGCAAACTGGGCCAAACAGGAGGTTAAAGGCACTGACTCTCCAAGTGGGGAGAGTGTTAGTAAAGCATCTGGAATGTTGCACCCGAGTACCAGGGGACGAAAACTGAGACACATTAGAACACGTTTCCCGATCACACGGTAGATCATCCTCTGGGTTCCACATGCATGTTTTAGCTGAAGGAAGAATCCCTTAAACCTGGAGAGTTGAGACCCATGGAATGGGTACCATGCAATATGACTTCAAAGGGTCTGCATTTGCTCACCGAACCTCACCAATCCTATCACTGCTGCGTTTATGCCGCTGTACACATGCTTGATTCTCTTTCGGAGACATATAAATCCATAGGTTTTAAGTTTCTTACTAGTCAAGTACATTCTTAGGCGTTTAATATGGGGTTTTGTGTCCACTTCGTTGAGCAAGCAGTAGCTCTTGGCTATTACATATTTGGCTTATGGAAAAGTATCTGTGCTAATTTCAATCTCTGGTTTTATGCAGCACCCCAACTCACCTTTCCCCTTAAGCAAGCATAAGTTGGTTTTCTACATTTGAGACCCTATTCTGTTTTGTAATTCAGTTCCTGTGTAGCCAAGTTTACATTCCGTGTATTAGTGATATCTTATGATGTTTCTTTTTCTGTGTGACTTATTTCACTTAGAATCATCGTACCTGAATCCACTCATTATGCTGCTATGGGCCTGATGACAGAGATTTCATTGCTGAGTGATATTGCATTGTACGTTAGTACCACAACTTCTTTATCCATTTTTCGCTTTCTGCGATATTGAACTTGTACCGGAAATGAGGTCCTTGTAAACAGAGCCGTCCCAAACTTTGGGGTGGCTGTGTCTTTTTGATTTTAATTTCCCTAATCTATAGGACCATAAGTGGAAGTGCCCTAGGCTCTGTTGCTTTGTTTTTTAGATGTTTCAGGAAACACCATACACTTCTCCAGAGTGGCTGTTGGCAATTTACATCACGCCCATCAGCATAACAAGGCTCCCAGTTCTCCATGGCCTGTCCTGCCTTTCTGGATTTTACACTTTTTTCAGATGGCCCTTTTGACCGGGGGGCAGTGAGACTTCATTGTAGTGCAGATTTCCTTTGCAAGCTTGCTTGGTTGGCCAAAAAGGGCGTATGCGTTTTTTCCTGAATATATTCAGGAAAAAACGCATATGCACTTTTTGGCCAAGTGCATCATTGTGGACGTTCTGCCTCTTTTCCTATGCTTTACATGCAATTCCAGTCTACCTCCTGAAATCGGTTTCCTGCAATTCTGCCCTGCTTTCAAGTCCTCTTGGCAGCCTTACTTCAATATATTTTTGGACGATAGCTGTCATTTATAACTCTGCAGGTGTGTGAATTACAGGGCCCCTGAGCTCCTTTCTTCAACTCGCTTTCTTGTGAGCTGGCCGCAACACCGCAGGATTGCTTCAGGCCCTAGTGTGGTTCCGGCATGGCTCGCTGAGCCTTTGGTTAATTCCTCTTCCTGGTGGGAAATGAGAGTTAAGTTTGCCCGTCCAGACTCCTCCAGCTAGTCTCTCATTGGTTCTCCCTATTCCTGTTCATTTTCCGCAGAAATTGCAAACTGGGCCAAACAGGAGGTTAAAGGCACTGACTCTCCAAGTGGGGAGAGTGTTAGTAAAGCGTCTGGAATGTTGCACCCGAGTACCAGGGGACGAAAACTGAGACACATTTGAACACGTTTCCCGATCACACGGTGGATCATCCTCTGGGTTCCACATGCATGTTTTAGCTGAAGGAAGAATCCCTTAAACCTGGAGAGTTGAGAACCATGGAATGGGTACCATGCAATATGACTTCAAAGGGTCTGCATTTGCTCACCGAACCTCACCAATCCTATCACTGCTGCGTTTATGCCACTGTACACAAGCTTGATTCTCTTTCGGAGACATATAAATCCATAGGTTTTAAGATTCTTACTAGTCAGGTATATTCTTAGGCGTTTAATATGGGGTGTTGAGTCCACTTCATTGAGCAAGCAGTAGCTCTTGTCTATTACATATTTGGCTTATGGAAAGGTATCTGTGGTAATTTCAATCTCTGGTTTTATGCAGCACCCCAACTCACCTTTCCCCATAAGCAAGCATAAGTTGGTTTTCTACATTTGAGACCCTATTCTGTTTTGTAATTCAGTTCCTGTGTAGCCAAGTTTACATTCCGTGTATTAGTGATATCTTATGATGTTTCTTTTTCTGTGTGACTTATTTCACTTAGAATCATCGTACCTGAATCCACTCATTATGCTGCTACTGGCCTGATGACATAGATTTCATTGCTGAGTGATATTGCATTGTACGTAAGTACCACAACTTCTTTATCCATTTTTCGCTTTCTGCGATATTGAACTTGTACCGTAAACGAGGTTCTTGTAAACAGAGCCGTCCCAAACTTACTGGTGGCTGTGTCTTTTTGATTTTAATTTCCCTAATCTATAGGACCATAAGTGGAAGTGCCCTAGGCTCTGTTGCTTTGTTTTTTAGATGTTTCAGGAAACACCATACACTTCTCCAGAGTGGCTGTTGGCAATTTACATCATGCCCATCAGCATAACAAGGCTCCCAGTTCTCCATGGCCTGTCCTGCCTTTCTGGATTTTACACTTTTTTCAGATGGCCCTTTTGACCGGGGGGCAGTGAGACTTCATTGTAGTGCAGATTTCCTTTGCAAGCTTGCTTGGTTGGCCAAAAAGGGCGTATGCGTTTTTTCCTGAATATATTCAGGAAAAAACGCATACGCCCTTTTTGGCCAAGTGCATCATTGTGGACGTTCTGCCTCTTTTCCTATGCTTTACATGCAATTCCAGTCTACCTCCTGAAATCGGTTTCCTGCAATTCTGCCCCGCTTTCAAGTCCTCTTGGCAGCCTTACTTCAATATATTTTTGGACGATAGCTGTCATTTAGAACTCTGCAGGTGTGTGAATTACAGGGACCCTGAGCTCCTTTCTTCAACTTGCTTTCTTGTGATCTGGCCGCAACACCGCAGGATTGCTTCAGGCCCTAGTGTGGTTCCGGCATGGCTCGCTGAGCCTTTGGTTAATTCCTCTTCTTGGTGGGAAATGAGAGTTAAATTTACCTGTCCAGACACCTCCAGCTAGTCTCTCATTGGTTCTCCCTATTCCTGTTCATTTTCCGCAGAAATTGCAAACTGGGCCAAACAGGAGGTTAAAGGCACTGACTCTCCAAGTGGGGAGAGTGTTAGTAAAGCGTCTGGAATGTTGCACCCGAGTACCAGGGGATGAAAACTGAGACACATTAGAACACGTTTCCCGATCACACGGTAGATCATCCTCTGGGTTCCACATGCATGTTTTAGCTGAAGGAAGAATCCCTTAAACCTGGAGAGTTGAGACCCATGGAATGGGTACCATGCAATATGAGTTCAAAGGGTCTGCATTTGCTCACTGAACCTCACCAATCCTATCACTGCTGCGTTTATGCCGCTGTACACATGCTTGATTCTCTTTCGGAGACATATAAATCCATAGGTTTTAAGTTTCTTACTAGTCAAGTACATTCTTAGGCGTTTAATATGGGGTGTTGTGTCCACTTCGTTGAGCAAGCAGTAGCTCTTGGCTATTACATATTTGGCTTATGGAAAGGTATCTGTGCTAATTTCAATCTCTGGTTTTATGCAGCACCCCAACTCACCTTTCCCCTTAAGCAAGCATAAGTTGGTTTTCTACATTTGAGACCCTATTCTGTTTTGTAATTCAGTTCCTGTGTAGCCAAGTTTACATTCCATGTATTAGTGATATCTTATGATGTTTCTTTTTCTGTGTGACTTATTTCACTTAGAATCATCGTACCTGAATCCACTCATTATGCTGCTATGGGCCTGATGACAGAGATTTCATTGCTGAGTGATATTGCATTGTACGTTAGTACCACAACTTCTTTATCCATTTTTCGCTTTCTGCGATATTGAACTTGTACCGGAAATGAGGTCCTTGTAAACAGAGCCGTCCCAAACTTTGGGGTGGCTGTGTCTTTTTGATTTTAATTTCCCTAAGCTATAGGACCATAAGTGGAAGTGCCCTAGGCTCTGTTGCTTTGTTTTTTAGATGTTTCAGGAAACACCATACACTTCTCCAGAGTGGCTGTTGGCAATTTACATCACGCCCATCAGCATAACAAGGCTCCCAGTTCTCCATGGCCTGTCCTGCCTTTCTGGATTTTACACTTTTTTCAGATGGCCCTTTTGACCGGGGGGCAGTGAGACTTCATTGTAGTGCAGATTTCCTTTGCAAGCTTGCTTGGTTGGCCAAAAAGGGCGTATGCGTTTTTTCCTGAATATATTCAGGAAAAAACGCATACGCACTTTTTGGCCAAGTGCATCATTGTGGACGTTCTGCCTCTTTTCCTATGCTTTACATGCAATTCCAGCCTACCTCCTGAAATCGGTTTCCTGCAATTCTGCCCTGCTTTCAAGTCCTCTTGGCAGCCTTACTTCAATATATTTTTGGACGATAGCTGTCATTTAGAACTCTGCAGGTGTGTGAATTACAGGGCCCCTGAGCTCCTTTCTTCAACTCGCTTTCTTGTGAGCTGGCCGCAACACCGCAGGATTGCTTCAGGCCCTAGTGTGGTTCCGGCATGGCTCGCTGAGCCTTTGGTTAATTCCTCTTCCTGGTGGGAAATGAGAGTTAAGTTTGCCCGTCCAGACTCCTCCAGCTAGTCTCTCATTGGTTCTCCCTATTCCTGTTCATTTTCCGCAGAAATTGCAAACTGGGCCAAACAGGAGGTTAAAGGCACTGACTCTCCAAGTGGGGAGAGTGTTAGTAAAGCGTCTGGAATGTTGCACCCGAGTACCAGGGGACGAAAACTGAGACACATTGTAACACGTTTCCCGATCACACGGTGGATCATACTCTGGGTTCCACATGCATGTTTTAGCTGAAGGAAGAATCCCTTAAACGTGGAGAGTTGAGACCCATGGAATGGGTACCATGCAATATGACTTCAAAGGGTCTGCATTTGCTCACCGAACCTCACCAATCCTATCACTGCTGCGTTTATGCCGCTGTACACATGCTTGATTCTCTTTCGGAGACATATAAATCCATAGGTTTTAAGATTCTTACTAGTCAAGTATATTCTTAGGCGTTTAATATGGGGTGTTGAGTCCACTTCGTTGAGCAAGCAGTAGCTCTTGGCTATTACATATTTGGCTTATGGAAAGGTATCTGTGCTAATTTCAATCTCTGGTTTTATGCAGCACCCCAACTCACCTTTCCCCTTAAGCAAGCATAAGTTGGTTTTCTACATTTGAGACCCTATTCTGTTTTGTAATTCAGTTCCTGTGTAGCCAAGTTTACATTCCGTGTATTAGTGATATCTTATGATGTTTCTTTTTCTGTGTGACTTATTTCACTTAGAATCATCGTACCTGAATCCACTCATTATGCTGCTATGGGCCTGATGACAGAGATTTCATTGCTGAGTGATATTGCATTGTACGTTAGTACCACAACTTCTTTATCCATTTTTCGCTTTCTGCGATATTGAACTTGTACCGGAAACGAGGTTCTTGTAAACAGAGCCGTCCCAAACTTTGGGGTGGCTGTGTCTTTTTGATTTTAATTTCCCTAAGCTATAGGACCATAAGTGGAAGTGCCCTAGGCTCTGTTGCTTTGTTTTTTAGATGTTTCAGGAAACACCATACACTTCTCCAGAGTGGCTGTTGGCAATTTACATCCCGCCCATCAGCATAACAAGGCTCCCAGTTCTCCATGGCCTGTCCTGCCTTTCTGGATTTTACACTTTTTTCAGATGGCCCTTTTGACCGGGGGGCAGTGAGACTTCATTGTAGTGCAGATTTCCTTTGCAAGCTTGCTTGGTTGGCCAAAAAGGGCGTATGCGTTTTTTCCTGAATATATTCAGGAAAAAACGCATACGCCCTTTTTGGCCAAGTGCATCATTGTGGACGTTCTGCCTCTTTTCCTATGCTTTACATGCAATTCCAGTCTACCTCCTGAAATCGGTTTCCTGCAATTCTGCCCCGCTTTCAAGTCCTCTTGGCAGCCTTACTTCAATATATTTTTGGACGATAGCTGTCATTTAGAACTCTGCAGGTGTGTGAATTACAGGGACCCTGAGCTCCTTTCTTCAACTCGCTTTCTTGTGAGCTGGCCGCAACACCACAGGATTGCTTCAGGCCCTAGTGTGGTTCCGGCATGGCTCGCTGAGCCTTTGGTTAATTCCTCTTCCTGTTGGGAAATGAGAGTTAAATTTGCCCGTCCAGACTCCTCCAGCTAGTCTCTCATTGGTTCTCCCTATTCCTGTTCATTTTCCGCAGAAATTGCAAACTGGGCAAAACAGGAGGTTAAAGGCACTGACTCTCCAAGTGGGGAGAGTGTTAGTAAAGCGTCTGGAATGTTGCACCCGAGTACCAGGGGACGAAAACTGAGACACATTTGAACACGTTTCCCGATCACACGGTGGATCATCCTCTGGGTTCCTCATGCATGTTTTAGCTGAAGGAAGAATCCCTTAAACCTGGAGAGTTGAGAACCATGGAATGGGTACCATGCAATATGACTTCAAAGGGTCTGCATTTGCTCACCGAACCTCACCAATCCTATCACTGCTGCGTTTATGCCACTGTACACACGCTTGATTCTCTTTCGAAGACATATAAATCCATAGGTTTTAAGATTCTTACTAGTCAGGTATATTCTTAGGCGTTTAATATGGGGTGTTGAGTCCACTTCATTGAGCAAGCAGTAGCTCTTGTCTATTACATATTTGGCTTATGGAAAGGTATCTGTGGTAATTTCAATCTCTGGTTTTATGCAGCACCCCAACTCACCTTTCCCCATAAGCAAGCATAAGTTGGTTTTCTACATTTGAGACCCTATTCTGTTTTGTAATTCAGTTCCTGTGTAGCCAAGTTTACATTCCGTGTATTAGTGATATCTTATGATGTTTCTTTTTCTGTGTGACTTATTTCACTTAGAATCATCGTACCTGAATCCACTCATTATGCTGCTACTGGCCTGATGACATAGATTTCATTGCTGAGTGATATTGCATTGTACGTAAGTACCACAACTTCTTTATCCATTTTTCGCTTTCTGCGATATTGAACTTGTACCGTAAACGAGGTTCTTGTAAACAGAGCCGTCCCAAACTTACTGGTGGCTGTGTCTTTTTTATTTTAATTTCCGTAATCTATAGGACCATAAGTGGAAGTGCCCTAGGCTCTGTTGCTTTGTTTTTTAGATGTTTCAGGAAACACCATACACTTCTCCAGAGTGGCTGTTGGCAATTTACATCATGCCCATCAGCATAACAAGGCTCCCAGTTCTCCATGGCCTGTCCTGCCTTTCTGGATTTTACACTTTTTTCAGATGGCCCTTTTGACCGGGGGGCAGTGAGACTTCATTGTAGTGCAGATTTCCTTTGCAAGCTTGCTTGGTTGGCCAAAAAGGGCGTATGCGTTTTTTCCTGAATATATTCAGGAAAAAACGCATACGCCCTTTTTGGCCAAGTGCATCATTGTGGACGTTCTGCCTCTTTTCCTATGCTTTACATGCAATTCCAGTCTACCTCCTGAAATCGGTTTCCTGCAATTCTGCCCCGCTTTCAAGTCCTCTTGGCAGCCTTACTTCAATATATTTTTGGACGATAGCTGTCATTTAGAACTCTGCAGGTGTGTGAATTACAGGGCCCCTGAGCTCCTTTCTTCAACTCGCTTTCTTGTGAGCTGGCCGCAACACCGCAGGATTGCTTCAGGCCCTAGAGTGGTTCCGGCATGGCTCGCTGAGCCTTTGGTTAATTCCTCTTCCTGGTGGGAAATGAGAGTTAAATTTGCCCGTCCAGACTCCTCCAGCTAGTCTCTCATTGGTTCTCCCTATTCCTGTTCATTTTCCGCAGAAATTGCAAACTGGGCCAAACAGGAGGTTAAAGGCACTGACTCTCCAAGTGGGGAGAGTGTTAGTAAAGCGTCTGGAATGTTGCACCCGAGTACCAGGGGACGAAAACTGAGACACATTTGAACACGTTTCCCGATCACACGGTGGATCATCCTCTGGGTTCCACATGCATGTTTTAGCTGAAGGAAGAATCCCTTAAACCTGGAGAGTTGAGAACCATGGAATGGGTACCATGCAATATGACTTCAAAGGGTCTGCATTTGCTCACCGAACCTCACCAATCCTATCACTGCTGCGTTTATGCCGCTGTACACATGCTTGATTCTCTTTCGGAGACATATAAATCCATAGGTTTTAAGATTCTTACTAGTCAAGTATATTCTTAGGCGTTTAATATGGGGTGTTGAGTCCACTTCGTTGAGCAAGCAGTAGCTCTTGGCTATTACATATTTGGCTTATGGAAAGGTATCTGTGCTAATTTCAATCTCTGGTTTTATGCAGCACCCCAACTCACCTTTCCCCTTAAGCAAGCATAAGTTGGTTTTCTACATTTGAGACCCTATTCTGTTTTGTAATTCAGTTCCTGTGTAGCCAAGTTTACATTCCGTGTATTAATGATATCTTATGATGTTTCTTTTTCTGTGTGACTTATTTCACTTAGAATCATCGTACCTGAATCCACTCATTATGCTGTTACTGGCCTGATGACATAGATTTCATTGCTGAGTGATATTGCATTGTACGTAAGTACCACAACTTCTTTATCCATTTTTCGCATTCTGCGATATTGAACTTGTACCGTAAACGAGGTTCTTGTAAACAGAGCCGTCCCAAACTTACTGGTGGCTGTGTCTTTTTGATTTTAATTTCCCTAATCTATAGGACCATAAGTGGAAGTGCCCTAGGCTCTGTTGCTTTGTTTTTTAGATGTTTCAGGAAACACCATACACTTCTCCAGAGTGGCTGTTGGCAATTTACATCATGCCCATCAGCATAACAAGGCTCCCAGTTCTCCATGGCCTGTCCTGCCTTTCTGGATTTTACACTTTTTTCAGATGGCCCTTTTGACCGGGGGGCAGTGAGACTTCATTGTAGTGCAGATTTCCTTTGCAAGCTTGCTTGGTTGGCCAAAAAGGGCGTATGCATTTTTTCCTGAATATATTCAGGAAAAAACGCATACGCCCTTTTTGGCCAAGTGCATCATTGTGGACGTTCTGCCTCTTTTCCTATGCTTTACATGCAATTCCAGTCTACCTCCTGAAATCGGTTTCCTGCAATTCTGCCCCGCTTTCAAGTCCTCTTGGCAGCCTTACTTCAATATATTTTTGGACGATAGCTGTCATTTAGAACTCTGCAGGTGTGTGAATTACAGGGACCCTGAGCTCCTTTCTTCAACTCGCTTTCTTGTGAGCTGGCCGCAACACCGCAGGATTGCTTCAGGCCCTAGTGTGGTTCCGGCATGGCTCGCTGAGCCTTTGGTTAATTCCTCTTCTTGGTGGGAAATGAGAGTTAAATTTACCTGTCCAGACACCTCCAGCTAGTCTCTCATTGGTTCTCCCTATTCCTGTTCATTTTCCGCAGAAATTGCAAACTGGGCCAAACAGGAGGTTAAAGGCACTGACTCTCCAAGTGGGGAGAGTGTTAGTAAAGCATCTGGAATGTTGCACCCGAGTACCAGGGGACGAAAACTGAGACACATTAGAACACGTTTCCCGATCACACGGTAGATCATCCTCTGGGTTCCACATGCATGTTTTAGCTGAAGGAAGAATCCCTTAAACCTGGAGAGTTGAGACCCATGGAATGGGTACCATGCAATATGACTTCAAAGGGTCTGCATTTGCTCACTGAACCTCACCAATCCTATCACTGCTGCGTTTATGCCGCTGTACACATGCTTGATTCTCTTTCGGAGACATATAAATCCATAGGTTTTAAGTTTCTTACTAGTCAAGTATATTCTTAGGCGTTTAATATGGGGTGTTGTGTCCACTTCGTTGAGCAAGCAGTAGCTCTTGGCTATTACATATTTGGCTTATGGAAAGGTATCTGTGCTAATTTCAATCTCTGGTTTTATGCAGCACCCCAACTCACCTTTCCCCTTAAGCAAGCATAAGTTGGTTTTCTACATTTGAGACCCTATTCTGTTTTGTAATTCAGTTCTTGTGTAGCCAAGTTTACATTCCGTGTATTAGTGATATCTTATGATGTTTCTTTTTCTGTGTGACTTATTTCACTTAGAATCATCGTACCTGAATCCACTCATTATGCTGCTATGGGCCTGATGACAGAGATTTCATTGCTGAGTGATATTGCATTGTACGTTAGTACCACAACTTCTTTATCCATTTTCCGCTTTCTGCGATATTGAACTTGTACCGGAAATGAGGTCCTTGTAAACAGAGCCGACCCAAACTTTGGGGTGGCTGTGTCTTTTTGATTTTAATTTCCCTAAGCTATAGGACCATAAGTGGAAGTGCCCTAGGCTCTGTTGCTTTGTTTTTTAGATGTTTCAGGAAACACCATACACTTCTCCAGAGTGGCTTTTGGCAATTTACATCACGCCCATCAGCATAACAAGGCTCCCAGTTCTCCATGGCCTGTCCTGCCTTTCTGGATTTTACACTTTTTTCAGATGGCCCTTTTGACCGGGGGGCAGTGAGACTTCATTGTAGTGCAGATTTCCTTTGCAAGCTTGCTTGGTTGGCCAAAAAGGGCGTATGCGTTTTTTCCTGAATATATTCAGGAAAAAACGCATACGCCCTTTTTGGCCAAGTGCATCATTGTGGACGTTCTGCCTCTTTTCCTATGCTTTACATGCAATTCCAGTCTACCTCCTGAAATCGGTTTCCTGCAATTCTGCCCTGCTTTCAAGTCCTCTTGGCAGCCTTACTTCAATATATTTTTGGACGATAGCTGTCATTTATAACTCCGCAGGTGTGTGAATTACAGGGCCCCTGAGCTCCTTTCTTCAACTCGCTTTCTTGTGAGCTGGCCGCAACACCGCAGGATTGCTTCAGGCCCTAGTGTGGTTCCGGCATGGCTCGCTGAGCCTTTGGTTAATTCCTCTTCCTGGTGGGAAATGAGAGTTAAGTTTGCCCGTCCAGACTCCTCCAGCTAGTCTCTCATTGGTTCTCCCTATTCCTGTTCATTTTCCGCAGAAATTGCAAACTGGGCCAAACAGGAGGTTAAAGGCACTGACTCTCCAAGTGGGGAGAGTGTTAGTAAAGCGTCTGGAATGTTGCACCCGAGTACCAGGGGACGAAAACTGAGACACATTTGAACACGTTTCCCGATCACACGGTGGATCATCCTCTGGGTTCCACATGCATGTTTTAGCTGAAGGAAGAATCCCTTAAACGTGGAGAGTTGAGACCCATGGAATGGGTCCCATGCAATATGACTTCAAAGGGTCTGCATTTGCTCACCGAACCTCACCAATCCTATCACTGCTGCGTTTATGCCGCTGTACACATGCTTGATTCTCTTTCGGAGACATATAAATCCATAGGTTTTAAGATTCTTACTAGTCAAGTATATTCTTAGGCGTTTAATATGGGGTGTTGAGTCCACATCATTGAGCAAGCAGTAGCTCTTGGCTATTACATATTTGGCTTATGGAAAGGTATCTGTGCTAATTTCAATCTCTGGTTTTATGCAGCACCCCAACTCACCTTTCCCCTTAAGCAAGCATAAGTTGGTTTTCTACATTTGAGACCCTATTCTGTTTTGTAATTCAGTTCCTGTGTAGCCAAGTTTACATTCCGTGTATTAGTGATATCTTATGATGTTTCTTTTTCTGTGTGACTTATTTCACTTAGAATCATCGTACCTGAATCCACTCATTATGCTGCTATGGGCCTGATGACAGAGATTTCATTGCTGAGTGATATTGCATTGTACGTTAGTACCACAACTTCTTTATCCATTTTTCGCTTTCTGCGATATTGAACTTGTACCGGAAACGAGGTTCTTGTAAACAGAGCCGTCCCAAACTTTGGGGTGGCTGTGTCTTTTTGATTTTAATTTCCCTAAGCTATAGGACCATAAGTGGAAGTGCCCTAGGCTCTGTTGCTTTGTTTTTTAGATGTTTCAGGAAACACCATACACTTCTCCAGAGTGGCTGTTGGCAATTTACATCACGCCCATCAGCATAACAAGGCTCCCAGTTCTCCATGGCCTGTCCTGCCTTTCTGGATTTTACACTTTTTTCAGATGGCCCTTTTGACCGGGGGGCAGTGAGACTTCATTGTAGTGCAGATTTCCTTTGCAAGCTTGCTTGGTTGGCCAAAAAGGGCGTATGCGTTTTTTCCTGAATATATTCAGGAAAAAACGCATACGCCCTTTTTGGCCAAGTGCATCATTGTGGACGTTCTGCCTCTTTTCCTATGCTTTACATGCAATTCCAGTCTACCTCCTGAAATCGGTTTCCTGCAATTCTGCCCCGCTTTCAAGTCCTCTTGGCAGCCTTACTTCAATATATTTTTGGACGATAGCTGTCATTTAGAACTCTGCAGGTGTGTGAATTACAGGGACCCTGAGCTCCTTTCTTCAACTCGCTTTCTTGTGAGCTGGCCGCAACACCGCAGGATTGCTTCAGGCCCTAGTGTGGTTCCGGCATGGCTCGCTGAGCCTTTGGTTAATTCCTCTTCCTGTTGGGAAATGAGCATTAAATTTGCCCGTCCAGACTCCTCCAGCTAGTCTCTCATTGGTTCTCCCTATTCCTGTTCATTTTCCGCAGAAATTGCAAACTGGGCCAAACAGGAGGTTAAAGGCACTGACTCTCCAAGTGGGGAGAGTGTTAGTAAAGCGTCTGGAATGTTGCACCCGAGTACCAGGGGACGAAAACTGAGACACATTTGAACACGTTTCCCGATCACACGGTGGATCATACTCTGGGTTCCACATGCATGTTTTAGCTGAAGGAAGAATCCCTTAAACCTGGAGAGTTGAGAACCATGGAATGGGTACCATGCAATATGACTTCAAAGGGTCTGCATTTGCTCACCGAACCTCACCAATCCTATCAGTGCTGCGTTTATGCCGCTGTACACACGCTTGATTCTCTTTTGGAGACATATAAATCCATAGGTTTAAAGATTATTACTAGTCAGGTATATTCTTAGGCGTTTAATATGGGGTGTTGTGTCCACTTCGTTGAGCAAGCAGTAGCTCTTGTCTATTACATATTTGGCTTATGGAAAGGTATCTCTGCTAATTTCAATCTCTGGTTTTATGCAGCACCCCAACTCACCTTTCCCCTTAAGCAAGCATAAGTTGGTTTTCTACATTTGAGACCCTATTCTGTTTTGTAATTCAGTTCCTGTGTAGCCAAGTTTATATTCCATGTATTAGTGATAACTTATGATGTTTCTTTTTGTCTGTGACTTATTTCACTTAGAATTATCGTACCTGAATCCCCTCATTATGCTGCTAAGGGCCTGATGACATAGATTTCATTGCTGAGTGTTATTGCATTGTACGTAAGTACCTCAAATTCTTTATCCATTTCTCGCTTTCTGCGATATTGAACTTGTACCGTAAATGAGGTTCTTGTAAACAGAGCCGTCCCAAACTTTGGGGTTGCTGTGTCTTTTTGAATTTAATTTCCCTAAGCTATAGGACCATAAGTGGAAGTGCCCTAGGCTCTGTTGCTTTGTTTTTTAGATGTTTCAGGAAACACCATACACTTCTCCAGAGTGGCTTTTGGCAATTTACATCACGCCCATCAGCATAACAAGGCTCCCAGTTCTCCATGGCCTGTCCTGCCTTTCTGGATTTTACACTTTTTTCAGATGGCCCTTTTGACCGGGGGGCAGTGAGACTTCATTGTAGTGCAGATTTCCTTTGCAAGCTTGCTTGGTTGGCCAAAAAGGGCGTATGCGTTTTTTCCTGAATATATTCAGGAAAAAACGCATACGCCCTTTTTGGCCAAGTGCATCATTGTGGACGTTCTGCCTCTTTTCCTATGCTTTACATGCAATTCCAGTCTACCTCCTGAAATCGGTTTCCTGCAATTCTGCCCCGCTTTCAAGTCCTCTTGGCAGCCTTACTTCAATATATTTTTGGACGATAGCTGTCATTTAGAACTGTGCAGGTGTATGAATTACAGGGCCCCTGAGCTCCTTTCTTCAACTCGCTTTCTTGTGAGCTGGCCGCAACACCGCAGGATTGCTTCAGGCCCTAGTGTGGTTCCGGCATGGCTCGCTGAGCCTTTGGTTAATTCCTCTTCCTGGTGGGAAATGAGAGTTAAATTTGCCCGTCCAGACTCTTCCAGCTAGTCTCTCATTGGTTCTCCCTATTCCTGTTCATTTTCCGCAGAAATTGCAAACTGGGCCAAACAGGAGGTTAAAGGCACTGACTCTCCAAGTGGGGAGAGTGTTAGTAAAGCGTCTGGAATGTTGCACCCGAGTACCAGGGGACGAAAACTGAGACACATTTGAACACGTTTCCCGATCACATGGTGGATCATACTCTGGGTTCCACATGCATGTTTTAGCTGAAGGAAGAATCCCTTACACCTGGAGAGTTGAGACCCATGGAATGGGTACCATGCAATATAACTTCAAAGGGTCTGCGTTTGCTCATCGAACCTCACCAATCCTATCACTGCTGAGTTTATGCCACTGTACACATGCTGGTTTCTCTTTCGGAGACATATAAATCCATAGGTTTTAAGATTCTTACTAGTCAGGTATATTCTTAGGCGTTTAATATGGGGTGTTGGGTCCACTTCGTTGAGCAAGGAGTAGCGCTTGTTTATTACATATTTGGCTTATGGAACGGTATCTGTGCTAATTTCTATCTCTGGTTTTATGCACCACCCCAACTCACCTTTCCCCTTAAGCAAGCATAAGTTGGTTTTCTACATTTGAGACCCTGTTCTGTTTTATAATTCAGTTCCTGTGTAGCCAAGTTTACATTCCATGTATTAGTGATAACTTATGATGTTTCTTTTTCTGTGTGACTTATTTCACTTAGAATTATCGTACCTGAATCCACTCATTATGCTGTTACTGGCCTGATGACATAGATTTCATTGCTGAGTGATATTGCAGTGTACGTAAGTACCACAACTTCTTTATCCATTTTTCGCTTTCTGTGATATTGAACTTGTACCGTAAACAAGGTTCTTGTAAACAGAGCCGACCCAAACTTTGGGGTGGCTGTGTCTTTTTGATTTCAATTTCCCTAAGCTATAGGACCATAAGTGGAAGTGCCCTAGGCTCTGTTGCTTTGTTTTTTAGATGTTTCAGGAAACACCATACACTTCTCCAGAGTGGCTGTTGGCAATTTACATCACGCCCATCAGCATAACAAGGTTCCCAGTTCTCCATGGCCTGTCCTGCCTTTCTGGATTTTACACTTTTTTCAGATAGCCCTTTTGACCGGGGGGCAGTGAGACTTCATTGTAGTGCAGATTTCCTTGGCAAGCTTGCTTGGTTGGCCAAAAAGTTCGTATGGGTTTTTTCCTGAATATATTCAGGAAAAAACGCATACGCCCTTTTTGGCCAAGTGCATCATTGTGGACGTTCTGCCTCTTTTCCTATGCTTTACATGAAATTCCTGTCTACCTCCTGAAATCGGTTTCCTGCAATTCTGCCCAACTTTCAAGTCCTCTTGGCTGCCTTACTTCAATATATTTTTTGACGATAGCTGTCATTTATAACTCTGCAGGTTTGTGAATTACAGTGCCCCTGAGCTCCTTTCTTCAACTCGTTTTCTTGTGAGCTGGCCGCAACACCGCAGGATTGCTTCAGGCCCTAGTGTGGTTCCGGCATGGCACGCTGAGCCTTTGGTTAATTCCTCTTCTTGGTGGGAAATGAGAGTTAAATTTGCCCCTCCAGACACCTCCAGCTAGTCTCTCATTGGTTCTCCCTATTCCTGTTCATTTTCTGCAGAAATTGCAAACTGGGCCAAACAGGAGGTTAAAGGCACTGACTCTGCAAGTGGGGAGAGTGTTAGTAAAGCGTCTGGAATGTTGCACCCAAGTACCAGGGGATGAAAACTGAGACACATTTGAACACGTTTCCCCATCACACGGTGGATCATACTCTGGGTTCCACATGCATGTTTTAACTGAAGGAAGAATCCCTTAAACCTGGAGAGTTGAGAACCATGGAATGGGTACCATGCAATATGAATTCAAAGGGTCTGCATTTGCTCACCGAACCTCACCAATCCTATCACTGCTGCTTTTATGTCACTGTAGACACGCTGGATTCTCTTTTGGAGACATATAAATCCATAGGTTTTAAGATTCTTACTAGTCAGGTATATTCTTAGGCGTTTAATATGGGGTGTTGAGTCCACTTCGTTGAGCAAGGAGAAGCTCTTGTCTATTACATATTTGGCTTATGGAAAGGTATCTGTGTTAATTTCAATCTCTGGTTTTATGCAGCACCCCAACTCACCTTTCCCCTTAAGCAAGCATAAGTTGGTTTTCTACATTTGAGACCCTATTCTGTTTTGTAATTCAGTTCCTGTGTAGCCAAGTTTACATTCCGTGTATTAGTGATATCTTATGATGTTTCTTTTTCTGTGTGACTTATTTCACTTAGAATCATCGTACCTGAATCCACTCATTATGCTGCTACTGGCCTGATGACATAGATTTCATTGCTGAGTGATATTGCATTGTACGTAAGTACCACAACTTCTTTATCCATTTTTCGCTTTCTGCGATATTGAACTTGTACCATAAACGAGGTTCTTGTAAACAGAGCCGTTCCAAACTTTGGGGTGGCTGTGTCTTTTTGATTTTAATTTCCCTAATCTATAGGACCATAAGTGGAAGTGCCCTAGGCTCTGTTGCTTTGTTTTTTAGATGTTTCAGGAAACACCATACACTTCTCCAGAGTGGCTGTTGGCAATTTACATCCCGCCCATCAGTCTAACTAGGCTCCCAGTTCTCCATGGCCTGTCCTGCCTTTATGGATTTTACACTTTTTTCAGATGGCCCTTTTGACCGGGGGGCAGTGAGACTTCATTGTAGTTCAGATTTCCTTTGCAAGCTTGCTTGGTTGGCCAAAAAGTGCATATGAGTTTTTTCCTGAGTATATTCAGGAAAAAACGCATACGCCCTTTTTGGCCAAGTGCATCATTGTGGACGTTCTGCCTCTTTTCCTATGCTTTACATGCAATTCCAGTCTACCTCCTGAAATCGGTTTCCTGCAATTCTGCCCCGCTTTCAAGTCCTCTTGGCAGCCTTACTTCAATATATTTTTGGATGATAGCTGTCATTTATAACTCTGCAGGTGTGTGAATTACAGGGCCCCTGAGCTCCTTTCTTCAACTCGCTTTCTTGTGAGCTGGCCGCAACACCGCAGGATTGCTTCAGGCCCTAGTGTGGTTCCGGCATGGCTCGCTGAGCCTTTGGTTAATTCCTCTTCCTGTTGGGAAATGAGCATTAAATTTGCCCGTCCAGACTCCTCCAGCTAGTCTCTCATTGGTTCTCCCTATTCCTGTTCATTTTCCGCAGTAATTGCAAACTGGGCCAAACAGGAGGTTAAAGGCACTGACTCTCCAAGTGGGGAGAGTGTTAGTAAAGCATCTGGAATGTTGCACCCGAGTACCAGGGGACGAAAACTGAGACACATTTCAATACGTTTCCCGATCACACGGTGGATCATCCTCTGGGATCCACATGCATGTTTTAGCTGAAGGAAGAATCCCTTAAACCTGGAGAGTTGAGACCCATGGAACGGGTACCATGCAATATGACTTCAAAGAGTCTGCATTTGATCACCGAACCTCAGCAATCCTATCACTGCTGCGTTCATGCCGCTGTACACATGCTTGATTCGCTTTCGGAGACATATAAATCCATAGGTTTTAAGATTCTTACTAGTCAGGTATATTCTTAGGCGTTTAATATGTGGTGTTGAGTGTCCTTCGTTGAGCAAGGAGTAGCTCTTGTCTATTACATATTTGGCTTATGGAAAGTTATCTGTGTTAATTTCAATCTCTGGTTTTATGCAGCACCCCAACTCACCTTTCCCCTTAAGCAAGCATAAGTTGGTTTTCTACATTTGAGACCCTATTCTGTTTTGTAATTCAGTTCCTGTGTAGCCATGTTTACATTCCGTGTATTAGTCATACCTTATGATGTTTCTTTTTCTGTGTGACTTATTTCACTTACAATCATCGTACCTGAATCCACTCATTATGATTCTATGGGCCTGATGACATAGATTTCATTGCTGAGTGATATTGCATTGTACGTAAGTTCCACAACTTCTTTATCCATTTTTCGCTTTCTGAGATATTGAACTTGTACCGTAAATGAGGTTCTTGTAAACAGAGCCGTCCCAAACCTTGGGGTGGCTGTGTCTTTTTGATTTTAATTTCCCTAAGCTATAGGACCATAAGTAGAAGTGCCCTAGGCTCTGTTGCTTTGTTTTATAGATGCTTCAGGAAACACCATACACTTCTCCAGAGTGGCTGTTGGCAATTTACATCCCGCCCATCAGCATAACAAGGCTCCCAGTTCTCCATGGCCTGTCCTGCCTTTCTGGATTTTACACTTTTTTCAGATGGCCGTTTTGAACGGGGAGCAGTGAGACTTCATTGTAGTGCAGATTTCCATTGCAAGCTCGCTTGGTTGGCCAAAAAGGGCGTATGCGTTTTTTCCTGAATATATTCAGGAAAAAACGCATACGCCCTTTTTGGCTAAGTGCATCATTGTCGACGTTCTGCCTCTTTTCCTAGGCTTTACATGCAATTCCCCTCTGCCTCCTGAAATTGGTTTCCTACAATTCTGCCTCGCTTTCAAGTCCTCTTGGCAGCCTTACTTCAATATATTTTTGGACGATAGCTGTCATTTATAACTCTGCAGGTTTGTGAAATACAGTGCCCCTGAGCTACTTTCTTCAACTCGCTTTCTTGTGAGCTGGCCGCAACACCGCAGGATTGCTTCAGGCCCTAGTGTGGTTCCGGCACGGCTCGCTGAGCCTTTGGTTAATTCCTCTTCCTGGTGGGAAATGAGAGTTAAATTTGCCCGTCCAGACACCTCCAGCTAGTCTCTCATTGGTTCTCCCTATTCCTGTTCATTTTCCGCAGAAATTGCAAACTGGGCCAAACAGGAGTTTAAAGGCACTGACTCTCCAAGTGGGGAGAGTGTTAGTAAAGCATCTGGAATGTTGCACCCGAGTACCAGGGGACGAAAACTGAGACACATTTGAACACGTTTCCCGATCACACGGTGGATCATACTCTGGGTTCCACATGCATGTTTTAGCTGAAGGAAGAATCCCTTAAACCTGGAGAGTTGAGAACCATGGAATGGGTACCATGCAATATGACTTCAAAGGGTCTGCATTTGCTCACCGAACCTCACCAATCCTATCACTGCTGCGTTTATGCCGCTGTACACACGCTTGATTCTCTTTCGTAGACATATCAATCCATAGCTTTTAAGATTCTTACTAGTCAGGTATATTCTTAGGCGTTTAATATGGGGTGTTGAGTCCACTTCGTTGAGCAAGCAGTAGCTCTTGTCTATTACATATTTGGCTTATGGAAAGGTATCTGTGATAATTTCAATCTCTGGTTTTATGCAGCACCCCAACTCACCTTTCCCCTTAAGCAAGCATAAGTTGGTTTTCTACATTTGAGACCCTATTCTGTTTTGTAATTCAGTTCCTGTGTAGCCAAGTTTACATTCCATGTATTAGTGATATCTTATGATGTTTCTTTTTCTGTGTGACTTATTTCACTTAGAATCATCGTACCTGAATCCACTCATTATGCTGCTACTGGCCTGATGACATAGATTTCATTGCTGAGTGGTATTGCATTGTACGTAAGTACCACAACTTCTTTATCCATTTTTCGCTTTCTGCAATATTGAACTTGTGCCGTAAATGAGGTTCTTGTAAACAGAGCCATCCCAAACTTTGGGGTGGCTGTGTCTTTTTGATTTTAATTTCCCTAAGCTATAGGACCATAAGTGGAAATTCCCTAGGCTCTGTTGCTTTGTTTTTTAGATGTTTCAGGAAACACCATACACTTCTCCAGAGTGGCTGTTGGCAATTTACATCCCGCCCATCAGTCTAACTAGGCTCTCAGTTCTCCATGGCCTGTCCTGCCTTTCTGGATTTTACACTTTTTTCAGATGGTCCTTTTGACCGGGGGGCAGTGAGACTTCATTGTAGTGCAGATTTCCTTTGCAAGCTTGCTTGGTTGGCCAAAAAGGGCGTATGCGTTTTTTCCTGAATATATTCAGGAAAAAACGCATACGTCCTTTTTGGCCAAGTGCATCATTGTGGACGTTCTGCCTCTTTTCCTATGCTTTTCATGCAATTCCAGTCTACCTCCTGAAATCGGTTTCCTGCAATTCTGCCCCGCTTTCAAGTCCTCTTGGCAGCCTTACTTCAAAATATTTTTGGACGATAGCTGTCATTTAGAACTCTGCAGGTGTGTGAATTACAGGGACCCTGAGCTCCTTTCTTCAACTCGCTTTCTTGTGAGCTGGCCGCAACACCGCAGGATTGCTTCAGGCCCTAGTGTGGTTCCGGCATGGCTCGCTGAGCCTTTGGTTAATTCCTCTTCCTGTTGGGAAATGAGCATTAAATTTGCCCGTCCAGACTCCTCCAGCTAGTCTCTCATTGGTTCTCCCTATTCCTGTTCATTTTCCGCAGAAATTGCAAACTGGGCCAAACAGGAGGTTAAAGGCACTGACTCTCCAAGTGGGGAGAGTGTTAGTAAAGCGTCTGGAATGTTGCACCCGAGTACCAGGGGACGAAAACTGAGACACATTTGAACACGTTTCCCGATCACACGGTGGATCATACTCTGGGTTCCACATGCATGTTTTAGCTGAAGGAAGAATCCCTTAAACCTGGAGAGTTGAGAACCATGGAATGGGTACCATGCAATATGACTTCAAAGGGTCTGCATTTGCTCACCGAACCTCACCAATCCTATCAGTGCTGCGTTTATGCCGCTGTACACACGCTTGATTCTCTTTTGGAGACATATAAATCCATAGGTTTAAAGATTATTACTAGTCAGGTATATTCTTAGGCGTTTAATATGGGGTGTTGAGTCCACTTCGTTGAGCAAGCAGTAGCTCTTGTCTATTACATATTTGGCTTATGGAAAGGTATCTCTGCTAATTTCAATCTCTGGTTTTATGCAGCACCCCAACTCACCTTTCCCCTTAAGCAAGCATAAGTTGGTTTTCTACATTTGAGACCCTATTCTGTTTTGTAATTCAGTTCCTGTGTAGCCAAGTTTATATTCCATGTATTAGTGATAACTTATGATGTTTCTTTTTGTCTGTGACTTATTTCACTTAGAATTATCGTACCTGAATCCACTCATTATGCTGCTAAGGGCCTGATGACATAGATTTCATTGCTGAGTGTTATTGCATTGTACGTAAGTACCTCAAATTCTTTATCCATTTCTCGCTTTCTGCGATATTGAACTTGTACCGTAAATGAGGTTCTTGTAAACAGAGCCGTCCCAAACTTTGGGGTTGCTGTGTCTTTTTGAATTTAATTTCCCTAAGCTATAGGACCATAAGTGGAAGTGCCCTAGGCTCTGTTGCTTTGTTTTTTAGATGTTTCAGGAAACACCATACACTTCTCCAGAGTGGCTTTTGGCAATTTACATCCCACCCATCAGCATAACAAGGCTCCCAGTTCTCCATGGCCTGTCCTGCCTTTCTGGATTTTACACTTTTTTCAGATGGCCCTTTTGACCGGGGGGCAGTGAGACTTCATTGTAGTGCAGATTTCCTTTGCAAGCTTGCTTGGTTGGCCAAAAAGGGCGTATGCGTTTTTTCCTGAATATATTCAGGAAAAAACGCATACGCCCTTTTTGGCCAAGTGCATCATTGTGGACGTTCTGCCTCTTTTCCTATGCTTTACATGCAATTCCAGTCTACCTCCTGAAATCGGTTTCCTGCAATTCTGCCCCGCTTTCAAGTCCTCTTGGCAGCCTTACTTCAATATATTTTTGGACGATAGCTGTCATTTAGAACTGTGCAGGTGTATGAATTACAGGGCCCCTGAGCTCCTTTCTTCAACTCGCTTTCTTGTGAGCTGGCCGCAACACCGCAGGATTGCTTCAGGCCCTAGTGTGGTTCCGGCATGGCTCGCTGAGCCTTTGGTTAATTCCTCTTCCTGGTGGGAAATGAGAGTTAAATTTGCCCGTCCAGACTCTTCCAGCTAGTCTCTCATTGGTTCTCCCTATTCCTGTTCATTTTCCGCAGAAATTGCAAACTGGGCCAAACAGGAGGTTAAAGGCACTGACTCTCCAAGTGGGGAGAGTGTTAGTAAAGCGTCTGGAATGTTGCACCCGAGTACCAGGGGACGAAAACTGAGACACATTTGAACACGTTTCCCGATCACATGGTGGATCATACTCTGGGTTCCACATGCATGTTTTAGCTGAAGTAAGAATCCCTTACACCTGGAGAGTTGAGACCCATGGAATGGGTACCATGCAATATGACTTCAAAGGGTCTGCGTTTGCTCATCGAACCTCACCAATCCTATCACTGCTGAGTTTATGCCACTGTACACATGCTGGTTTCTCTTTCGGAGACATATAAATCCATAGGTTTTAAGATTCTTACTAGTCAGGTATATTCTTAGGCGTTTAATATGGGGTGTTGGGTCCACTTCGTTGAGCAAGGAGTAGCGCTTGTTTATTACATATTTGGCTTATGGAACGGTATCTGTGCTAATTTCTATCTCTGGTTTTATGCACCACCCCAACTCACCTTTCCCCTTAAGCAAGCATAAGTTGGTTTTCTACATTTGAGACCCTGTTCTGTTTTATAATTCAGTTCCTGTGTAGCCAAGTTTACATTCCATGTATTAGTGATAACTTATGATGTTTCTTTTTCTGTGTGACTTATTTCACTTAGAATTATCGTACCTGAATCCACTCATTATGCTGTTACTGGCCTGATGACATAGATTTCATTGCTGAGTGATATTGCAGTGTACGTAAGTACCACAACTTCTTTATCCATTTTTCGCTTTCTGTGATATTGAACTTGTACCGTAAACAAGGTTCTTGTAAACAGAGCCGACCCAAACTTTGGGGTGGCTGTGTCTTTTTGATTTCAATTTCCCTAAGCTATAGGACCATAAGTGGAAGTGCCCTAGGCTCTGTTGCTTTGTTTTTTAGATGTTTCAGGAAACACCATACACTTCTCCAGAGTGGCTGTTGGCAATTTACATCCCGCCCTTCAGTCTAACTAGGCTCCCAGTTCTCCATGGCCTGTCCTGCCTTTCTGGATTTTACACTTTTTTCAGATGGCCCTTTTGACCGGGGGGCAGTGAGACTTCATTGTAGTTCAGATTTCCTTTGCAAGCTTGCTTGGTTGGCCAAAAAGTGCATATGAGTTTTTTCCTGAGTATATTCAGGAAAAAACGCATACGCCCTTTTTGGCCAAGTGCATCATTGTGGACGTTCTGCCTCTTTTCCTATGCTTTACATGCAATTCCAGTCTACCTCCTGAAATCGGTTTCCTGCAATTCTGCCCCGCTTTCAAGTCCTCTTGGCAGCCTTACTTCAATATATTTTTGGATGATAGCTGTCATTTATAACTCTGCAGGTGTGTGAATTACAGGGCCCCTGAGCTCCTTTCTTCAACTCGCTTTCTTGTGAGCTGGCCGCAACACCGCAGGATTGCTTCAGGCCCTAGTGTGGTTCCGGCATGGCTCGCTGAGCCTTTGGTTAATTCCTCTTCCTGTTGGGAAATGAGCATTAAATTTGCCCGTCCAGACTCCTCCAGCTAGTCTCTCATTGGTTCTCCCTATTCCTGTTCATTTTCCGCAGTAATTGCAAACTGGGCCAAACAGGAGGTTAAAGGCACTGACTCTCCAAGTGGGGAGAGTGTTAGTAAAGCATCTGGAATGTTGCACCCGAGTACCAGGGGACGAAAACTGAGACACATTTCAATACGTTTCCCGATCACACGGTGGATCATCCTCTGGGTTCCACATGCATGTTTTAGCTGAAGGAAGAATCCCTTAAACCTGGAGAGTTGAGAACCATGGAATGGGTACCATGCAATATGACTTCAAAGGGTCTGCATTTGCTCACCGAACCTCACCAATCCTATCACTGCTGCGTTTATGCCGCTGTACACACGCTTGATTCTCTTTCGGAGACTTATAAATCCATAGGTTTTAAGATTCTTACTAGTCAGGTATATTCTTAGGTGTTTAATATGGGGTGTTGAGTCCACTTCATTGAGCAACCAGTAGCTCTTGTCTATTACATATTTGGCTTATGGAAAGGTATCTGTGGTAATTTCAATCTCTGGTTTTATGCAGCACCCCAACTCACCTTTCCCCTTAAGCAAGCATAAGTTGGTTTTCTACATTTGAGACCCTATTCTGTTTTGTAATTCAGTTCCTGTGTAGCCAAGTTTACATTCCGTGTATTAGTGATATCTTATGATGTTTCTTTTCCTGTGTGACTTATTTCACTTAGAATCATCGTACCTGAATCCACTCATTATGCTGCTACTGGCCTGATGACATAGATTTCATTGCTGAGTGATATTGCATTGTACGTAAGTACCACAACTTCTTTATCCATTTTTCGCTTTCTGCGATATTGAACTTGTACCGTAAACGAGGTTCTTGTAAACAGAGCCGTCCCAAACTTTGGGGTGGCTGTGTCTTTTTGATTTTAATTTCCCTAAGCTATAGGACCATAAGTGGAAGTGCCCTAGGCTCTGTTGCTTTGTTTTTTAGATGTTTCAGGAAACACCATACACTTCTCCAGAGTGGCTGTTGGCAATTTACATCCCGCCCATCAGCATAACAAGGCTCCCAGTTCTCCATGGCCTGTCCTGCCTTTCTGGATTTTACACTTTTTTCAGATGTCCCTTTTGACTGGGGGGCAGTGAGACTTCATTGTAGTGCAGATTTCCTTTGCAAGCTTGCTTGGTTGGCCAAAAAGGGCGTATGCGTTTTTTCCTGAATATATTCAGGAAAAAACGCATACGCCCTTTTTGGCCAAGTGCATCATTGTGGACGTTCTGCCTCTTTTCCTATGCTTTACATGCAATTCCAGTCTACCTCCTGAAATCGGTTTCCTGCAATTCTGCCCCGCTTTCAAGTCCTCTTGGCAGCCTTACTTCAATATATTTTTGGACGATAGCTGTCATTTATAACTCTGCAGGTGTGTGAATTACAGGGCCCCTGAGCTCCTTTCTTCAACTCGCTTTCTTGTGAGCTGGCCGCAACACCGCAGGATTGCTTCAGGCCCTAGTGTGGTTCCGGCATGGCTCGCTGAGCCTTTGGTTAATTCCTCTTCCGGGTAGTAAATAAGAGTTAAATTTGCCCGTCCAGACACCTCCAGCTAGTCTCTCATTGGTTCTCCCTATTCCTGTTCATTTTCCGCAGAAATTGCAAACTGGGCCAAACAGGAGGTTAAAGGCACTGACTCTCCAAGTGGGGAGAGTGTTAGTAAAGCATCTGGAATGTGGCACCCGAGTACCAGGGGACGAAAACTGAGACACATTTGAACAGGTTTCCCGATCACACGTTGGATCATACTCTGGGTTCCACATGCACGTTTTAGCTGAAGGAAGAATCCCTTAAACCTGGAGAGTTGAGACCCATGGAATGGGTACCATGCAATATGAATTCAAAGGGTCTGCATTTGCTCACCGAACCTCAGCAATCCTATCACTGCTGCGTTCATGCCGCTGTACACACTCTTGATTCGCTTTTGGAGACATATAAATCCATAGGTTTTAAGATTCTTACTAGTCAGGTATATTCTTAGGCGTTTAATATGTGGTGTTGAGTGTCCTTCGTTGAGCAAGGAGTAGCTCTTGTCTATTACATATTTGGCTTATGGAAAGGTATCTGTGTTAATTTCAATCTCTGGTTTTATGCAGCACCCCAACTCACCTTTCCCCTTAAGCAAGCATAAGTTGGTTTTCTACATTTGAGACCCTATTCTGTTTTGTAATTCAGTTCCTGTGTAGCCATGTTTACATTCCGTGTATTAGTCATACCTTATGATGTTTCTTTTTCTGTGTGACTTATTTCACTTAGAATCATCGTACCTGAATCCACTCATTATGATTCTATGGGCCTGATGACATAGATTTCATTGCTGAGTGATATTGCATTGTACGTAAGTTCCACAACTTCTTTATCCATTTTTCGCTTTCTGAGATATTGAACTTGTACCGTAAATGAGGTTCTTGTAAACAGAGCCGTCCCAAACCTTGGGGTGGCTGTGTCTTTTTGATTTTAATTTCCCTAAGCTATAGGACCATAAGTAGAAGTGCCCTAGGCTCTGTTGCTTTGTTTTATAGATGCTTCAGGAAACACCATACACTTCTCCAGAGTGGCTGTTGGCAATTTACATCCCGCCCATCAGCATAACAAGGCTCCCAGTTCTCCATGGCCTGTCCTGCCTTTCTGGATTTTACACTTTTTTCATATGGCCGTTTTGAACGGGGAGCAGTGAGACTTCATTGTAGTGCAGATTTCCATTGCAAGCTTGCTTGGTTGGCCAAAAAGGGCGTATGCGTTTTTTCCTGAATATATTCAGGAAAAAACGCATACGCACTTTTTGGCTAAGTGCATCATTGTGGACGTTCTGCCTCTTTTCCTAGGCTTTACATGCAATTCCCCTCTGCCTCCTGAAATTGGTTTCCTACAATTCTGCCTCGCTTTCAAGTCCTCTTGGCAGCCTTACTTCAATATATTTTTGGACGATAGCTGTCATTTATAACTCTGCAGGTTTGTGAAATACAGTGCCCCTGAGCTACTTTCTTCAACTCGCTTTCTTGTGAGCTGGCCGCAACACCGCAGGATTGCTTCAGGCCCTAGTGTGGTTCCGGCACGGCTCGCTGAGCCTTTGGTTAATTCCTCTTCCTGGTGGGAAATGAGAGTTAAATTTGCCCGTCCAGACACCTCCAGCTAGTCTCTCATTGGTTCTCCCTATTCCTGTTCATTTTCCGCAGAAATTGCAAACTGGGCCAAACAGGAGTTTAAAGGCACTGACTCTCCAAGTGGGGAGAGTGTTAGTAAAGCATCTGGAATGTTGCACCCGAGTACCAGGGGACGAAAACTGAGACACATTTGAACACGTTTCCCGATCACATGGTGGATCATCCTCTGGGTTCCACATGCATGTTTTAGCTGAAGGAAGAATCCCTTAAACCTGGAGAGTTGAGAACCATGGAATGGGTACCATGCAATATGACTTCAAAGGGTCTGCATTTGCTCACCGAACCTCACCAATCCTATCACTGCTGCGTTTATGCCGCTGTACACACGCTTGATTCTCTTTCGTAGACATATCAATCCATAGCTTTTAAGATTCTTACTAGTCAGGTATATTCTTAGGCGTTTAATATGGGGTGTTGAGTCCACTTCGTTGAGCAAGCAGTAGCTCTTGTCTATTACATATTTGGCTTATGGAAAGGTATCTGTGATAATTTCAATCTCTGGTTTTATGCAGCACCCCAACTCACCTTTCCCCTTAAGCAAGCATAAGTTGGTTTTCTACATTTGAGACCCTATTCTGTTTTGTAATTCAGTTCCTGTGTAGCCAAGTTTACATTCCGTGTATTAGTGATATCTTATGATGTTTCTTTTTCTGTGTGACTTATTTCACTTAGAATCATCGTACCTGAATCCACTCATTATGCTGCTACTGGCCTGATGACATAGATTTCATTGCTGAGTGGTATTGCATTGTACGTAAGTACCACAACTTCTTTATCCATTTTTCGCTTTCTGCAATATTGAACTTGTACCGTAAATGAGGTTCTTGTAAACAGAGCCATCCCAAACTTTGGGGTGGCTGTGTCTTTTTGATTTTAATTTCCCTAAGCTATAGGACCATAAGTGGAAATTCCCTAGGCTCTGTTGCTTTGTTTTTTAGATGTTTCAGGAAACACCATACACTTCTCCAGAGTGGCTGTTGGCAATTTACATCCCGCCCATCAGTCTAACTAGTCTCTCAGTTCTCCATGGCCTGTCCTGCCTTTCTGGATTTTACACTTTTTTCAGATGGTCCTTTTGACCGGGGGGCAGTGAGACTTCATTGTAGTGCAGATTTCCTTTGCAAGCTTGCTTGGTTGGCCAAAAAGGGCGTATGCGTTTTTTCCTGAATATATTCAGGAAAAAACGCATACGTCCTTTTTGGCCAAGTGCATCATTGTGGACGTTCTGCCTCTTTTCCTATGCTTTTCATGCAATTCCAGTCTACCTCCTGAAATCGGTTTCCTGCAATTCTGCCCCGCTTTCAAGTCCTCTTGGCAGCCTTACTTCAAAATATTTTTGGACGATAGCTGTCATTTAGAACTCTGCAGGTGTGTGAATTACAGGGACCCTGAGCTCCTTTCTTCAACTCGCTTTCTTGTGAGCTGGCCGCAACACCGCAGGATTGCTTCAGGCCCTAGTGTGGTTCCGGCATGGCTCGCTGAGCCTTTGGTTAATTCCTCTTCCTGTTGGGAAATGAGCATTAAATTTGCCCGTCCAGACTCCTCCAGCTAGTCTCTCATTGGTTCTCCCTATTCCTGTTCATTTTCCGCAGAAATTGCAAACTGGGCCAAACAGGAGGTTAAAGGCACTGACTCTCCAAGTGGGGAGAGTGTTAGTAAAGCGTCTGGAATGTTGCACCCGAGTACCAGGGGACGAAAACTGAGACACATTTGAACACGTTTCCCGATCACACGGTGGATCATACTCTGGGTTCCACATGCATGTTTTAGCTGAAGGAAGAATCCCTTAAACCTGGAGAGTTGAGAACCATGGAATGGGTACCATGCAATATGACTTCAAAGGGTCTGCATTTGCTCACCGAACCTCACCAATCCTATCAGTGCTGCGTTTATGCCGCTGTACACACGCTTGATTCTCATTTGGAGACATATAAATCCATAGGTTTAAAGATTATTCCTAGTCAGGTATATTCTTAGGCGTTTAATATGGGGTGTTGAGTCCACTTCGTTGAGCAAGCAGTAGCTCTTGTCTATTACATATTTGGCTTATGGAAAGGTATCTCTGCTAATTTCAATCTCTGGTTTTATGCAGCACCCCAACTCACCTTTCCCCTTAAGCAAGCATAAGTTGGTTTTCTACATTTGAGACCCTATTCTGTTTTGTAATTCAGTTCCTGTGTAGCCAAGTTTATATTCCATGTATTAGTGATAACTTATGATGTTTCTTTTTGTCTGTGACTTATTTCACTTAGAATTATCGTACCTGAATCCACTCATTATGCTGCTAAGGGCCTGATGACATAGATTTCATTGCTGAGTGATATTGCATTGTACGTAAGTTCCACAACTTCTTTATCCATTTTTCGCTTTCTGAGATATTGAACTTGTACCGTAAATGAGGTTCTTGTAAACAGAGCGGTCCCAAACCTTGGGGTGGCTGTGTCTTTTTGATTTTAATTTCCCTAAGCTATAGGACCATAAGTGGAAATTCCCTAGGCTCTGTTGCTTTGTTTTATAGATGCTTCAGGAAACACCATACACTTCTCCAGAGTGGCTGTTGGCAATTTACATCCCGCCCATCAGCATAACAAGGCTCCCAGTTCTCCATGGCCTGTCCTGCCTTTCTGGATTTTACACTTTTTTCATATGGCCGTTTTGAACGGGGAGCAGTGAGACTTCATTGTAGTGCAGATTTCCATTGCAAGCTTGCTTGGTTGGCCAAAAAGGGCGTATGCGTTTTTTCCTGAATATATTCAGGAAAAAACGCATACGCCCTTTTTGGCTAAGTGCATCATTGTGGACGTTCTGCCTCTTTTCCTAGGCTTTACATGCAATTCCCCTCTGCCTCCTGAAATTGGTTTCCTACAATTCTGCCTCGCTTTCAAGTCCTCTTGGCAGCCTTACTTCAATATATTTTTGGACGATAGCTGTCATTTATAACTCTGCAGGTTTGTGAAATACAGTGCCCCTGAGCTACTTTCTTCAACTCGCTTTCTTGTGAGCTGGCCGCAACACCGCAGGATTGCTTCAGGCCCTAGTGTGGTTCCGGCACGGCTCGCTGAGCCTTTGGTTAATTCCTCTTCCTGGTGGGAAATGAGAGTTAAATTTGCCCGTCCAGATACCTCCAGCTAGTCTCTCATTGGTTCTCCCTATTCCTGTTCATTTTCCGCAGAAATTGCAAACTGGGCCAAACAGGAGTTTAAAGGCACTGACTCTCCAAGTGGGGAGAGTGTTAGTAAAGCATCTGGAATGTTGCACCCGAGTACCAGGGGACGAAAACTGAGACACATTTGAACACGTTTCCCGATCACACGGTGGATCATACTCTGGGTTCCACATGCATGTTTTAGCTGAAGGAAGAATCCCTTAAACCTGGAGAGTTGAGAACCATGGAATGGGTACCATGCAATATGACTTCAAAGGGTCTGCATTTGCTCACCGAACCTCACCAATCCTATCACTGCTGCGTTTATGCCGCTGTACACACGCTTGATTCTCTTTCGTAGACATATCAATCCATAGCTTTTAAGATTCTTACTAGTCAGGTATATTCTTAGGCGTTTAATATGGGGTGTTGAGTCCACTTCGTTGAGCAAGCAGTAGCTCTTGTCTATTACATATTTGGCTTATGGAAAGGTATCTGTGATAATTTCAATCTCTGGTTTTATGCAGCACCCCAACTCACCTTTCCCCTTAAGCAAGCATAAGTTGGTTTTCTACATTTGAGACCCTATTCTGTTTTGTAATTCAGTTCCTGTGTAGCCAAGTTTACATTCCGTGTATTAGTGATATCTTATGATGTTTCTTTTTCTGTGTGACTTATTTCACTTAGAATCATCGTACCTGAATCCACTCATTATGCTGCTACTGGCCTGATGACATAGATTTCATTGCTGAGTGGTATTGCATTGTACGTAAGTACCACAACTTCTTTATCCATTTTTCGCTTTCTGCAATATTGAACTTGTACCGTAAATGAGGTTCTTGTAAACAGAGCCATCCCAAACTTTGGGGTGGCTGTGTCTTTTTGATTTTAATTTCCCTAAGCTATAGGACCATAAGTGGAAATTCCCTAGGCTCTGTTGCTTTGTTTTTTAGATGTTTCAGGAAACACCATACACTTCTCCAGAGTGGCTGTTGGCAATTTACATCCCGCCCATCAGTCTAACTAGGCTCTCAGTTCTCCATGGCCTGTCCTGCCTTTCTGGATTTTACACTTTTTTCAGATGGTCCTTTTGACCTGGGGGCAGTGAGACTTCATTGTAGTGCAGATTTCCTTTGCAAGCTTGCTTGGTTGGCCAAAAAGGGCGTATGCGTTTTTTCCTGAATATATTCAGGAAAAAACGCATACGTCCTTTTTGGCCAAGTGCATCATTGTGGACGTTCTGCCTCTTTTCCTATGCTTTTCATGCAATTCCAGTCTACCTCCTGAAATCGGTTTCCTGCAATTCTGCCCCGCTTTCAAGTCCTCTTGGCAGCCTTACTTCAAAATATTTTTGGACGATAGCTGTCATTTAGAACTCTGCAGGTGTGTGAATTACAGGGACCCTGAGCTCCTTTCTTCAACTCGCTTTCTTGTGAGCTGGCCGCAACACCGCAGGATTGCTTCAGGCCCTAGTGTGGTTCCGGCATGGCTCGCTGAGCCTTTGGTTAATTCCTCTTCCTGTTGGGAAATGAGCATTAAATTTGCCCGTCCAGACTCCTCCAGCTAGTCTCTCATTGGTTCTCCCTATTCCTGTTCATTTTCCGCAGAAATTGCAAACTGGGCCAAACAGGAGGTTAAAGGCACTGACTCTCCAAGTGGGGAGAGTGTTAGTAAAGCGTCTGGAATGTTGCACCCGAGTACCAGGGGACGAAAACTGAGACACATTTGAACACGTTTCCCGATCACACGGTGGATCATACTCTGGGTTCCACATGCATGTTTTAGCTGAAGGAAGAATCCCTTAAACCTGGAGAGTTGAGAACCATGGAATGGGTACCATGCAATATGACTTCAAAGGGTCTGCATTTGCTCACCGAACCTCACCAATCCTATCAGTGCTGCGTTTATGCCGCTGTACACACGCTTGATTCTCTTTTGGAGACATATAAATCCATAGGTTTAAAGATTATTACTAGTCAGGTATATTCTTAGGCGTTTAATATGGGGTGTTGAGTCCACTTCGTTGAGCAAGCAGTAGCTCTTGTCTATTACATATTTGGCTTATGGAAAGGTATCTCTGCTAATTTCAATCTCTGGTTTTATGCAGCACCCCAACTCACCTTTCCCCTTAAGCAAGCATAAGTTGGTTTTCTACATTTGAGACCCTATTCTGTTTTGTAATTCAGTTCCTGTGTAGCCAAGTTTATATTCCATGTATTAGTGATAACTTATGATGTTTCTTTTTGTCTGTGACTTATTTCACTTAGAATTATCGTACCTGAATCCACTCATTATGCTGCTAAGGGCCTGATGACATAGATTTCATTGCTGAGTGTTATTGCATTGTACGTAAGTACCTCAAATTCTTTATCCATTTTTCGCTTTCTGCGATATTGAACTTGTACCGTAAATGAGGTTCTTGTAAACAGAGCCGTCCCAAACTTTGGGGTTGCTGTGTCTTTTTGAATTTAATTTCCCTAAGCTATAGGACCATAAGTGGAAGTGCCCTAGGCTCTGTTGCTTTGTTTTTTAGATGTTTCAGGAAACACCATACACTTCTCCAGAGTGGCTTTTGGCAATTTACATCCCACCCATCAGCATAACAAGGCTCCCAGTTCTCCATGGCCTGTCCTGCCTTTCTGGATTTTACACTTTTTTCAGATGGCCCTTTTGACCGGGGGGCAGTGAGACTTCATTGTAGTGCAGATTTCCTTTGCAAGCTTGCTTGGTTGGCCAAAAAGGGCGTATGCGTTTTTTCCTGAATATATTCAGGAAAAAACGCATACGCCCTTTTTGGCCAAGTGCATCATTGTGGACGTTCTGCCTCTTTTCCTATGCTTTACATGCAATTCCAGTCTACCTCCTGAAATCGGTTTCCTGCAATTCTGCCCCGCTTTCAAGTCCTCTTGGCAGCCTTACTTCAATATATTTTTGGACGATAGCTGTCATTTAGAACTGTGCAGGTGTATGAATTACAGGGCCCCTGAGCTCCTTTCTTCAACTCGCTTTCTTGTGAGCTGGCCGCAACACCGCAGGATTGCTTCAGGCCCTAGTGTGGTTCCGGCATGGCTCGCTGAGCCTTTGGTTAATTCCTCTTCCTGGTGGGAAATGAGAGTTAAATTTGCCCGTCCAGACTCTTCCAGCTAGTCTCTCATTGGTTCTCCCTATTCCTGTTCATTTTCCGCAGAAATTGCAAACTGGGCCAAACAGGAGGTTAAAGGCACTGACTCTCCAAGTGGGGAGAGTGTTAGTAAAGCGTCTGGAATGTTGCACCCGAGTACCAGGGGACGAAAACTGAGACACATTTGAACACGTTTCCCGATCACATGGTGGATCATACTCTGGGTTCCACATGCATGTTTTAGCTGAAGGAAGAATCCCTTACACCTGGAGAGTTGAGACCCATGGAATGGGTACCATGCAATATGACTTCAAAGGGTCTGCGTTTGCTCATCGAACCTCACCAATCCTATCACTGCTGAGTTTACGCCACTGTACACATGCTGGTTTCTCTTTTGGAGACATATAAATCCATAGGTTTTAAGATTCTTACTAGTCAGGTATATTCTTAGGCGTTTAATATGGGGTGTTGGGTCCACTTCGTTGAGCAAGGAGTAGTGCTTGTTTATTACATATTTGGCTTATGGAACGGTATCTGTGCTAATTTCTATCTCTGGTTTTATGCACCACCCCAACTCACCTTTCCCCTTAAGCAAGCATAAGTTGGTTTTCTACATTTGAGACCCTGTTCTGTTTTATAATTCAGTTCCTGTGTAGCCAAGTTTACATTCCATGTATTAGTGATAACTTATGATGTTTCTTTTTCTGTGTGACTTATTTCACTTAGAATTATCGTACCTGAATCCACTCATTATGCTGTTACTGGCCTGATGACATAGATTTCATTGCTGAGTGATATTGCAGTGTACGTAAGTACCACAACTTCTTTATCCATTTTTCGCTTTCTGTGATATTGAACTTGTACCGTAAACAAGGTTCTTGTAAACAGAGCCGACCCAAACTTTGGGGTGGCTGTGTCTTTTTGATTTCAATTTCCCTAAGCTATAGGACCATAAGTGGAAGTGCCCTAGGCTCTGTTGCTTTGTTTTTTAGATGTTTCAGGAAACACCATACACTTCTCCAGAGTGGCTGTTGGCAATTTACATCACGCCCATCAGCATAACAAGGTTCCCAGTTCTCCATGGCCTGTCCTGCCTTTCTGGATTTTACACTTTTTTCAGATGGCCCTTTTGACCGGGGGGCAGTGAGACTTCATTGTAGTGCAGATTTCCTTGGCAAGCTTGCTTGGTTGGCCAAAAAGGTCGTATGGGTTTTTTCCTGAATATATTCAGGAAAAAACGCATACGCCCTTTTTGGCCAAGTGCATCATTGTGGACGTTCTGCCTCTTTTCCTATGCTTTACATGAAATTCCTGTCTACCTCCTGAAATCGGTTTCCTGCAATTCTGCCCAACTTTCAAGTCCTCTTGGCTGCCTTACTTCAATATATTTTTTGACGATAGCTGTCATTTATAACTCTGCAGGTTTGTGAATTACAGTGCCCCTGAGCTCCTTTCTTCAACTCGTTTTCTTGTGAGCTGGCCGCAACACCGCAGGATTGCTTCAGGCCCTAGTGTGGTTCCGGCATGGCACGCTGAGCCTTTGGTTAATTCCTCTTCTTGGTGGGAAATGAGAGTTAAATTTGCCCCTCCAGACACCTCCAGCTAGTCTCTCATTGGTTCTCCCTATTCCTGTTCATTTTCTGCAGAAATTGCAAACTGGGCCAAACAGGAGGTTAAAGGCACTGACTCTGCAAGTGGGGAGAGTGTTAGTAAAGCGTCTGGAATGTTGCACCCAAGTACCAGGGGATGAAAACTGAGACACATTTGAACACGTTTCCCAATCACACGGTGGATCATACTCTGGGTTCCACATGCATGTTTTAACTGAAGGAAGAATCCCTTAAACCTGGAGAGTTGAGAACCATGGAATGGGTACCATGCAATATGAATTCAAAGGGTCTGCATTTGCTCACCGAACCTCACCAATCCTATCACTGCTGCTTTTATGTCACTGTACACACGCTGGATTCTCTTTTGGAGACATATAAATCCATAGGTTTTAAGATTCTTACTAGTCAGGTATATTCTTAGGCGTTTAATATGGGGTGTTGAGTCCACTTCGTTGAGCAAGGAGTAGCTCTGGTCTATTACATATTTGGCTTATGGAAAGGTATCTGTGTTAATTTCAATCTCTGGTTTTATGCAGCACCCCAACTCACCTTTCCCCTTAAGCAAGCATAAGTTGGTTTTCTACATTTGAGACCCTATTCTGTTTTGTAATTCAGTTCCTGTGTAGCCAAGTTTACATTCCGTGTATTAGTGATATCTTATGATGTTTCTTTTTCTGTGTGACTTATTTCACTTAGAATCATCGTACCTGAATCCACTCATTATGCTGCTACTGGCCTGATGACATAGATTTCATTGCTGAGTGATATTGCATTGTACGTAAGTACCACAACTTCTTTATCCATTTTTCGCTTTCTGCGATATTGAACTTGTACCATAAACGAGGTTCTTGTAAACAGAGCCGTTCCAAACTTTGGGGTGGCTGTGTCTTTTTGATTTTAATTTCCCTAATCTATAGGACCATAAGTGGAAGTGCCCTAGGCTCTGTTGCTTTGTTTTTTAGATGTTTCAGGAAACACCATACACTTCTCCAGAGTGGCTGTTGGCAATTTACATCCCGCCCATCAGTCTAACTAGGCTCCCAGTTCTCCATGGCCTGTCCTGCCTTTATGGATTTTACACTTTTTTCAGATGGCCCTTTTGACCGGGGGGCAGTGAGACTTCATTGTAGTTCAGATTTCCTTTGCAAGCTTGCTTGGTTGGCCAAAAAGTGCATATGAGTTTTTTCCTGAGTATATTCAGGAAAAAACGCATACGCCCTTTTTGGCCAAGTGCATCATTGTGGACGTTCTGCCTCTTTTCCTATGCTTTACATGCAATTCCAGTCTACCTCCTGAAATCGGTTTCCTGCAATTCTGCCCCGCTTTCAAGTCCTCTTGGCAGCCTTACTTCAATATATTTTTGGATGATAGCTGTCATTTATAACTCTGCAGGTGTGTGAATTACAGGGCCCCTGAGCTCCTTTCTTCAACTCGCTTTCTTGTGAGCTGGCCGCAACACCGCAGGATTGCTTCAGGCCCTAGTGTGGTTCCGGCACGGCTCGCTGAGCCTTTGGTTAATTCCTCTTCCTGGTGGGAAATGAGAGTTAAATTTGCCCGTCCAGATACCTCCAGCTAGTCTCTCATTGGTTCTCCCTATTCCTGTTCATTTTCCGCAGAAATTGCAAACTGGGCCAAACAGGAGTTTAAAGGCACTGACTCTCCAAGTGGGGAGAGTGTTAGTAAAGCATCTGGAATGTTGCACCCGAGTACCAGGGGACGAAAACTGAGACACATTTGAACACGTTTCCCGATCACACGGTGGATCATACTCTGGGTTCCACATGCATGTTTTAGCTGAAGGAAGAATCCCTTAAACCTGGAGAGTTGAGAACCATGGAATGGGTACCATGCAATATGACTTCAAAGGGTCTGCATTTGCTCACCGAACCTCACCAATCCTATCACTGCTGCGTTTATGCCGCTGTACACACGCTTGATTCTCTTTCGTAGACATATCAATCCATAGCTTTTAAGATTCTTACTAGTCAGGTATATTCTTAGGCGTTTAATATGGGGTGTTGAGTCCACTTCGTTGAGCAAGCAGTAGCTCTTGTCTATTACATATTTGGCTTATGGAAAGGTATCTGTGATAATTTCAATCTCTGGTTTTATGCAGCACCCCAACTCACCTTTCCCCTTAAGCAAGCATAAGTTGGTTTTCTACATTTGAGACCCTATTCTGTTTTGTAATTCAGTTCCTGTGTAGCCAAGTTTACATTCCGTGTATTAGTGATATCTTATGATGTTTCTTTTTCTGTGTGACTTATTTCACTTAGAATCATCGTACCTGAATCCACTCATTATGCTGCTACTGGCCTGATGACATAGATTTCATTGCTGAGTGGTATTGCATTGTACGTAAGTACCACAACTTCTTTATCCATTTTTCGCTTTCTGCAATATTGAACTTGTACCGTAAATGAGGTTCTTGTAAACAGAGCCATCCCAAACTTTGGGGTGGCTGTGTCTTTTTGATTTTAATTTCCCTAAGCTATAGGACCATAAGTGGAAATTCCCTAGGCTCTGTTGCTTTGTTTTTTAGATGTTTCAGGAAACACCATACACTTCTCCAGAGTGGCTGTTGGCAATTTACATCCCGCCCATCAGTCTAACTAGGCTCTCAGTTCTCCATGGCCTGTCCTGCCTTTCTGGATTTTACACTTTTTTCAGATGGTCCTTTTGACCTGGGGGCAGTGAGACTTCATTGTAGTGCAGATTTCCTTTGCAAGCTTGCTTGGTTGGCCAAAAAGGGCGTATGCGTTTTTTCCTGAATATATTCAGGAAAAAACGCATACGTCCTTTTTGGCCAAGTGCATCATTGTGGACGTTCTGCCTCTTTTCCTATGCTTTTCATGCAATTCCAGTCTACCTCCTGAAATCGGTTTCCTGCAATTCTGCCCCGCTTTCAAGTCCTCTTGGCAGCCTTACTTCAAAATATTTTTGGACGATAGCTGTCATTTAGAACTCTGCAGGTGTGTGAATTACAGGGACCCTGAGCTCCTTTCTTCAACTCGCTTTCTTGTGAGCTGGCCGCAACACCGCAGGATTGCTTCAGGCCCTAGTGTGGTTCCGGCACGGCTCGCTGAGCCTTTGGTTAATTCCTCTTCCTGGTGGGAAATGAGAGTTAAATTTGCCCGTCCAGATACCTCCAGCTAGTCTCTCATTGGTTCTCCCTATTCCTGTTCATTTTCCGCAGAAATTGCAAACTGGGCCAAACAGGAGTTTAAAGGCACTGACTCTCCAAGTGGGGAGAGTGTTAGTAAAGCATCTGGAATGTTGCACCCGAGTACCAGGGGACGAAAACTGAGACACATTTGAACACGTTTCCCGATCACACGGTGGATCATACTCTGGGTTCCACATGCATGTTTTAGCTGAAGGAAGAATCCCTTAAACCTGGAGAGTTGAGAACCATGGAATGGGTACCATGCAATATGACTTCAAAGGGTCTGCATTTGCTCACCGAACCTCACCAATCCTATCACTGCTGCGTTTATGCCGCTGTACACACGCTTGATTCTCTTTTGGAGACATATAAATCCATAGGTTTAAAGATTATTACTAGTCAGGTATATTCTTAGGCGTTTAATATGGGGTGTTGAGTCCACTTCGTTGAGCAAGCAGTAGCTCTTGTCTATTACATATTTGGCTTATGGAAAGGTATCTCTGCTAATTTCAATCTCTGGTTTTATGCAGCACCCCAACTCACCTTTCCCCTTAAGCAAGCATAAGTTGGTTTTCTACATTTGAGACCCTATTCTGTTTTGTAATTCAGTTCCTGTGTAGCCAAGTTTATATTCCATGTATTAGTGATAACTTATGATGTTTCTTTTTGTCTGTGACTTATTTCACTTAGAATTATCGTACCTGAATCCACTCATTATGCTGCTAAGGGCCTGATGACATAGATTTCATTGCTGAGTGTTATTGCATTGTACGTAAGTACCTCAAATTCTTTATCCATTTCTCGCTTTCTGCGATATTGAACTTGTACCGTAAATGAGGTTCTTGTAAACAGAGCCGTCCCAAACTTTGGGGTTGCTGTGTCTTTTTGAATTTAATTTCCCTAAGCTATAGGACCATAAGTGGAAGTGCCCTAGGCTCTGTTGCTTTGTTTTTTAGATGTTTCAGGAAACACCATACACTTCTCCAGAGTGGCTTTTGGCAATTTACATCCCACCCATCAGCATAACAAGGCTCCCAGTTCTCCATGGCCTGTCCTGCCTTTCTGGATTTTACACTTTTTTCAGATGGCCCTTTTGACCGGGGGGCAGTGAGACTTCATTGTAGTGCAGATTTCCTTTGCAAGCTTGCTTGGTTGGCCAAAAAGGGCGTATGCGTTTTTTCCTGAATATATTCAGGAAAAAACGCATACGCCCTTTTTGGCCAAGTGCATCATTGTGGACGTTCTGCCTCTTTTCCTATGCTTTACATGCAATTCCAGTCTACCTCCTGAAATCGGTTTCCTGCAATTCTGCCCCGCTTTCAAGTCCTCTTGGCAGCCTTACTTCAATATATTTTTGGACGATAGCTGTCATTTAGAACTGTGCAGGTGTATGAATTACAGGGCCCCTGAGCTCCTTTCTTCAACTCGCTTTCTTGTGAGCTGGCCGCAACACCGCAGGATTGCTTCAGGCCCTAGTGTGGTTCCGGCATGGCTCGCTGAGCCTTTGGTTAATTCCTCTTCCTGGTGGGAAATGAGAGTTAAATTTGCCCGTCCAGACTCTTCCAGCTAGTCTCTCATTGGTTCTCCCTATTCCTGTTCATTTTCCGCAGAAATTGCAAACTGGGCCAAACAGGAGGTTAAAGGCACTGACTCTCCAAGTGGGGAGAGTGTTAGTAAAGCGTCTGGAATGTTGCACCCGAGTACCAGGGGACGAAAACTGAGACACATTTGAACACGTTTCCCGATCACATGGTGGATCATACTCTGGGTTCCACATGCATGTTTTAGCTGAAGGAAGAATCCCTTACACCTGGAGAGTTGAGACCCATGGAATGGGTACCATGCAATATGACTTCAAAGGGTCTGCGTTTGCTCATCGAACCTCACCAATCCTATCACTGCTGAGTTTATGCCACTGTACACATGATGGTTTCTCTTTCGGAGACATATAAATCCATAGGTTTTAAGATTCTTACTAGTCAGGTATATTCTTAGGCGTTTAATATGGGGTGTTGGGTCCACTTCGTTGAGCAAGGAGTAGCGCTTGTTTATTACATATTTGGCTTATGGAACGGTATCTGTGCTAATTTCTATCTCTGGTTTTATGCACCACCCCAACTCACCTTTCCCCTTAAGCAAGCATAAGTTGGTTTTCTACATTTGAGACCCTGTTCTGTTTTATAATTCAGTTCCTGTGTAGCCAAGTTTACATTCCATGTATTAGTGATAACTTATGATGTTTCTTTTTCTGTGTGACTTATTTCACTTAGAATTATCGTACCTGAATCCACTCATTATGCTGTTACTGGCCTGATGACATAGATTTCATTGCTGAGTGATATTGCAGTGTACGTAAGTACCACAACTTCTTTATCCATTTTTCGCTTTCTGTGATATTGAACTTGTACCGTAAACAAGGTTCTTGTAAACAGAGCCGACCCAAACTTTGGGGTGGCTGTGTCTTTTTGATTTCAATTTCCCTAAGCTATAGGACCATAAGTGGAAGTGCCCTAGGCTCTGTTGCTTTGTTTTTTAGATGTTTCAGGAAACACCGTACACTTCTCCAGAGTGGCTGTTGGCAATTTACATCACGCCCATCAGCATAACAAGGTTCCCAGTTCTCCATGGCCTGTCCTGCCTTTCTGGATTTTACACTTTTTTCAGATGGCCCTTTTGACCGGGGGGCAGTGAGACTTCATTGTAGTGCAGATTTCCTTGGCAAGCTTGCTTGGTTGGCCAAAAAGGTCGTATGGGTTTTTTCCTGAATATATTCAGGAAAAAACGCATACGCCCTTTTTGGCCAAGTGCATCATTGTGGACGTTCTGCCTCTTTTCCTATGCTTTACATGAAATTCCTGTCTACCTCCTGAAATCGGTTTCCTGCAATTCTGCCCAACTTTCAAGTCCTCTTGGCTGCCTTACTTCAATATATTTTTTGACGATAGCTGTCATTTATAACTCTGCAGGTTTGTGAATTACAGTGCCCCTGAGCTCCTTTCTTCAACTCGTTTTCTTGTGAGCTGGCCGCAACACCGCAGGATTGCTTCAGGCCCTAGTGTGGTTCCGGCATGGCACGCTGAGCCTTTGGTTAATTCCTCTTCTTGGTGGGAAATGAGAGTTAAATTTGCCCCTCCAGACACCTCCAGCTAGTCTCTCATTGGTTCTCCCTATTCCTGTTCATTTTCTGCAGAAATTGCAAACTGGGCCAAACAGGAGGTTAAAGGCACTGACTCTGCAAGTGGGGAGAGTGTTAGTAAAGCGTCTGGAATGTTGCACCCAAGTACCAGGGGATGAAAACTGAGACACATTTGAACACGTTTCCCAATCACACGGTGGATCATACTCTGGGTTCCACATGCATGTTTTAACTGAAGGAAGAATCCCTTAAACCTGGAGAGTTGAGAACCATGGAATGGGTACCATGCAATATGAATTCAAAGGGTCTGCATTTGCTCACCGAACCTCACCAATCCTATCACTGCTGCTTTTATGTCACTGTACACACGCTGGATTCTCTTTTGGAGACATATAAATCCATAGGTTTTAAGATTCTTACTAGTCAGGTATATTCTTAGGCGTTTAATATGGGGTGTTGAGTCCACTTCGTTGAGCAAGGAGTAGCTCTTGTCTATTACATATTTGGCTTATGGAAAGGTATCTGTGTTAATTTCAATCTCTGGTTTTATGCAGCACCCCAACTCACCTTTCCCCTTAAGCAAGCATAAGTTGGTTTTCTACATTTGAGACCCTATTCTGTTTTGTAATTCAGTTCCTGTGTAGCCAAGTTTACATTCCGTGTATTAGTGATATCTTATGATGTTTCTTTTTCTGTGTGACTTATTTCACTTAGAATCATCGTACCTGAATCCACTCATTATGCTGCTACTGGCCTGATGACATAGATTTCATTGCTGAGTGATATTGCATTGTACGTAAGTACCACAACTTCTTTATCCATTTTTCGCTTTCTGCGATATTGAACTTGTACCATAAACGAGGTTCTTGTAAACAGAGCCGTTCCAAACTTTGGGGTGGCTGTGTCTTTTTGATTTTAATTTCCCTAATCTATAGGACCATAAGTGGAAGTGCCCTAGGCTCTGTTGCTTTGTTTTTTAGATGTTTCAGGAAACACCATACACTTCTCCAGAGTGGCTGTTGGCAATTTACATCCCGCCCATCAGTCTAACTAGGCTCCCAGTTCTCCATGGCCTGTCCTGCATTTCTGGATTTTACACTTTTTTCAGATGGCCCTTTTGACCGGGGGGCAGTGAGACTTCATTGTAGTTCAGATTTCCTTTGCAAGCTTGCTTGGTTGGCCAAAAAGTGCATATGAGTTTTTTCCTGAGTATATTCAGGAAAAAACGCATACGCACTTTTTGGCCAAGTGCATCATTGTGGACGTTCTGCCTCTTTTCCTATGCTTTACATGCAATTCCAGTCTACCTCCTGAAATCGGTTTCCTGCAATTCTGCCCCGCTTTCAAGTCCTCTTGGCAGCCTTACTTCAATATATTTTTGGATGATAGCTGTCATTTATAACTCTGCAGGTGTGTGAATTACAGGGCCCCTGAGCTCCTTTCTTCAACTCGCTTTCTTGTGAGCTGGCCGCAACACCGCAGGATTGCTTCAGGCCCTAGTGTGGTTCCGGCATGGCTCGCTGAGCCTTTGGTTAATTCCTCTTCCTGGTGGGAAATGAGAGTTAAATTTGCCCGTCCAGACACCTCCAGCTAGTCTCTCATTGGTTCTCCCTATTCCTGTTCATTTTCCGCAGAAATTGCAAACTGGGCCAAACAGGAGTTTAAAGGCACTGACTCTCCAAGTGGGGAGAGTGTTAGTAAAGCATCTGGAATGTTGCACCCGAGTACCAGGGGACGAAAACTGAGACACATTTGAACACGTTTCCCGATCACACGGTGGATCATACTCTGGGTTCCACATGCATGTTTTAGCTGAAGGAAGAATCCCTTAAACCTGGAGAGTTGAGAACCATGGAATGGGTACCATGCAATATGACTTCAAAGGGTCTGCATTTGCTCACCGAACCTCACCAATCCTATCACTGCTGCGTTTATGCCGCTGTACACACGCTTGATTCTCTTTCGTAGACATATCAATCCATAGGTTTTAAGATTCTTACTAGTCAGGTATATTCTTAGGCGTTTAATATGGGGTGTTGAGTCCACTTCGTTGAGCAAGCAGTAGCTCTTGTCTATTACATATTTGGCTTATGGAAAGGTATCTGTGATAATTTCAATCTCTGGTTTTATGCAGCACCCCAACTCACCTTTCCCCTTAAGCAAGCATAAGTTGGTTTTCTACATTTGAGACCCTATTCTGTTTTGTAATTCAGTTCCTGTGTAGCCAAGTTTACATTCCGTGTATTAGTGATATCTTATGATGTTTCTTTTTCTGTGTGACTTATTTCACTTAGAATCATCGTACCTGAATCCACTCATTATGCTGCTACTGGCCTGATGACATAGATTTCATTGCTGAGTGGTATTGCATTGTACGTCAGTACCACAACTTCTTTATCCATTTTTCGCTTTCTGCAATATTGAACTTGTACCGTAAATGAGGTTCTTGTAAACAGAGCCATCCCAAACTTTGGGGTGGCTGTGTCTTTTTGATTTTAATTTCCCTAAGCTATAGGACCATAAGTGGAAATTCTCTAGGCTCTGTTGCTTTGTTTTTTAGATGTTTCAGGAAACACCATACACTTCTCCAGAGTGGCTGTTGGCAATTTACATCCCGCCCATCAGTCTAACTAGGCTCTCAGTTCTCCATGGCCTGTCCTGCCTTTCTGGATTTTACACTTTTTTCAGATGGTCCTTTTGACCGGGGGGCAGTGAGACTTCATTGTAGTGCAGATTTCCTTTGCAAGCTTGCTTGGTTGGCCAAAAAGGGCGTATGCGTTTTTTCCTGAATATATTCAGGAAAAAACGCATACGTCCTTTTTGGCCAAGTGCATCATTGTGGACGTTCTGCCTCTTTTCCTATGCTTTTCATGCAATTCCAGTCTACCTCCTGAAATCGGTTTCCTGCAATTCTGCCCCGCTTTCAAGTCCTCTTGGCAGCCTTACTTCAAAATATTTTTGGACGATAGCTGTCATTTAGAACTCTGCAGGTGTGTGAATTACAGGGACCCTGAGCTCCTTTCTTCAACTCGCTTTCTTGTGAGCTGGCCGCAACACCGCAGGATTGCTTCAGGCCCTAGTGTGGTTCCGGCATGGCTCGCTGAGCCTTTGGTTAATTCCTCTTCCTGTTGGGAAATGAGCATTAAATTTGCCCGTCCAGACTCCTCCAGCTAGTCTCTCATTGGTTCTCCCTATTCCTGTTCATTTTCCGCAGAAATTGCAAACTGGGCCAAACAGGAGGTTAAAGGCACTGACTCTCCAAGTGGGGAGAGTGTTAGTAAAGCGTCTGGAATGTTGCACCCGAGTACCAGGGGACGAAAACTGAGACACATTTGAACACGTTTCCCGATCACACGGTGGATCATACTCTGGGTTCCACATGCATGTTTTAGCTGAAGGAAGAATCCCTTAAACCTGGAGAGTTGAGAACCATGGAATGGGTACCATGCAATATGACTTCAAAGGGTCTGCATTTGCTCACCGAACCTCACCAATCCTATCAGTGCTGCGTTTATGCCGCTGTACACACGCTTGATTCTCTTTTGGAGACATATAAATCCATAGGTTTAAAGATTATTACTAGTCAGGTATATTCTTAGGCGTTTAATATGGGGTGTTGAGTCCACTTCGTTGAGCAAGCAGTAGCTCTTGTCTATTACATATTTGGCTTATGGAAAGGTATCTCTGCTAATTTCAATCTCTGGTTTTATGCAGCACCCCAACTCACCTTTCCCCTTAAGCAAGCATAAGTTGGTTTTCTACATTTGAGACCCTATTCTGTTTTGTAATTCAGTTCCTGTGTAGCCAAGTTTATATTCCATGTATTAGTGATAACTTATGATGTTTCTTTTTGTCTGTGACTTATTTCACTTAGAATTATCGTACCTGAATCCACTCATTATGCTGCTAAGGGCCTGATGACATAGATTTCATTGCTGAGTGTTATTGCATTGTACGTAAGTACCTCAAATTCTTTATCCATTTCTCGCTTTCTGCGATATTGAACTTGTACCGTAAATGAGGTTCTTGTAAACAGAGCCGTCCCAAACTTTGGGGTTGCTGTGTCTTTTTGAATTTAATTTCCCTAAGCTATAGGACCATAAGTGGAAGTGCCCTAGGCTCTGTTGCTTTGTTTTTTAGATGTTTCAGGAAACACCATACACTTCTCCAGAGTGGCTGTTGGCAATTTACATCCCACCCATCAGCATAACAAGGCTCCCAGTTCTCCATGGCCTGTCCTGCCTTTCTGGATTTTACACTTTTTTCAGATGGCCCTTTTGACCGGGGGGCAGTGAGACTTCATTGTAGTGCAGATTTCCTTTGCAAGCTTGCTTGGTTGGCCAAAAAGGGCGTATGCGTTTTTTCCTGAATATATTCAGGAAAAAACGCATACGCCCTTTTTGGCCAAGTGCATCATTGTGGACGTTCTGCCTCTTTTCCTATGCTTTACATGCAATTCCAGTCTACCTCCTGAAATCGGTTTCCTGCAATTCTGCCCCGCTTTCAAGTCCTCTTGGCAGCCTTACTTCAATATATTTTTGGACGATAGCTGTCATTTAGAACTGTGCAGGTGTATGAATTACAGGGCCCCTGAGCTCCTTTCTTCAACTCGCTTTCTTGTGAGCTGGCCGCAACACCGCAGGATTGCTTCAGGCCCTAGTGTGGTTCCGGCATGGCTCGCTGAGCCTTTGGTTAATTCCTCTTCCTGGTGGGAAATGAGAGTTAAATTTGCCCGTCCAGACTCTTCCAGCTAGTCTCTCATTGGTTCTCCCTATTCCTGTTCATTTTCCGCAGAAATTGCAAACTGGGCCAAACAGGAGGTTAAAGGCACTGACTCTCCAAGTGGGGAGAGTGTTAGTAAAGCGTCTGGAATGTTGCACCCGAGTACCAGGGGACGAAAACTGAGACACATTTGAACACGTTTCCCGATCACATGGTGGATCATACTCTGGGTTCCACATGCATGTTTTAGCTGAAGGAAGAATCCCTTACACCTGGAGAGTTGAGACCCATGGAATGGGTACCATGCAATATGACTTCAAAGGGTCTGCGTTTGCTCATCGAACCTCACCAATCCTATCACTGCTGAGTTTATGCCACTGTACACATGCTGGTTTCTCTTTCGGAGACATATAAATCCATAGGTTTTAAGATTCTTACTAGTCAGGTATATTCTTAGGCGTTTAATATGGGGTGTTGGGTCCACTTCGTTGAGCAAGGAGTAGCGCTTGTTTATTACATATTTGGCTTATGGAACGGTATCTGTGCTAATTTCTATCTCTGGTTTTATGCACCACCCCAACTCACCTTTCCCCTTAAGCAAGCATAAGTTGGTTTTCTACATTTGAGACCCTGTTCTGTTTTATAATTCAGTTCCTGTGTAGCCAAGTTTACATTCCATGTATTAGTGATAACTTATGATGTTTCTTTTTCTGTGTGACTTATTTCACTTAGAATTATCGTACCTGAATCCACTCATTATGCTGTTACTGGCCTGATGACATAGATTTCATTGCTGAGTGATATTGCAGTGTACGTAAGTACCACAACTTCTTTATCCATTTTTCGCTTTCTGTGATATTGAACTTGTACCGTAAACAAGGTTCTTGTAAACAGAGCCGACCCAAACTTTGGGGTGGCTGTGTCTTTTTGATTTCAATTTCCCTAAGCTATAGGACCATAAGTGGAAGTGCCCTAGGCTCTGTTGCTTTGTTTTTTAGATGTTTCAGGAAACACCATACACTTCTCCAGAGTGGCTGTTGGCAATTTACATCACGCCCATCAGCATAACAAGGTTCCCAGTTCTCCATGGCCTGTCCTGCCTTTCTGGATTTTACACTTTTTTCAGATGGCCCTTTTGACCGGGGGGCAGTGAGACTTCATTGTAGTGCAGATTTCCTTGGCAAGCTTGCTTGGTTGGCCAAAAAGGTCGTATGGGTTTTTTCCTGAATATATTCAGGAAAAAACGCATACGCCCTTTTTGGCCAAGTGCATCATTGTGGACGTTCTGCCTCTTTTCCTATGCTTTACATGAAATTCCTGTCTACCTCCTGAAATCGGTTTCCTGCAATTCTGCCCAACTTTCAAGTCCTCTTGGCTGCCTTACTTCAATATATTTTTTGACGATAGCTGTCATTTATAACTCTGCAGGTTTGTGAATTACAGTGCCCCTGAGCTCCTTTCTTCAACTCGTATTCTTGTGAGCTGGCCGCAACACCGCAGGATTGCTTCAGGCCCTAGTGTGGTTCCGGCATGGCACGCTGAGCCTTTGGTTAATTCCTCTTCTTGGTGGGAAATGAGAGTTAAATTTGCCCCTCCAGACACCTCCAGCTAGTCTCTCATTGGTTCTCCCTATTCCTGTTCATTTTCTGCAGAAATTGCAAACTGGGCCAAACAGGAGGTTAAAGGCACTGACTCTGCAAGTGGGGAGAGTGTTAGTAAAGCGTCTGGAATGTTGCACCCAAGTACCAGGGGATGAAAACTGAGACACATTTGAACACGTTTCCCAATCACACGGTGGATCATACTCTGGGTTCCACATGCATGTTTTAACTGAAGGAAGAATCCCTTAAACCTGGAGAGTTGAGAACCATGGAATGGGTACCATGCAATATGAATTCAAAGGGTCTGCATTTGCTCACCGAACCACACCAATCCTATCACTGCTGCTTTTATGTCACTGTACACACGCTGGATTCTCTTTTGGAGACATATAAATCCATAGGTTTTAAGATTCTTACTAGTCAGGTATATTCTTAGGCGTTTAATATGGGGTGTTGAGTCCACTTCGTTGAGCAAGGAGTAGCTCTTGTCTATTACATATTTGGCTTATGGAAAGGTATCTGTGTTAATTTCAATCTCTGGTTTTATGCAGCACCCCAACTCACCTTTCCCCTTAAGCAAGCATAAGTTGGTTTTCTACATTTGAGACCCTATTCTGTTTTGTAATTCAGTTCCTGTGTAGCCAAGTTTACATTCCGTGTATTAGTGATATCTTATGATGTTTCTTTTTCTGTGTGACTTATTTCACTTAGAATCATCGTACCTGAATCCACTCATTATGCTGCTACTGGCCTGATGACATAGATTTCATTGCTGAGTGATATTGCATTGTACGTAAGTACCACAACTTCTTTATCCATTTTTCGCTTTCTGCGATATTGAACTTGTACCATAAACGAGGTTCTTGTAAACAGAGCCGTTCCAAACTTTGGGGTGGCTGTGTCTTTTTGATTTTAATTTCCCTAATCTATAGGACCATAAGTGGAAGTGCCCTAGGCTCTGTTGCTTTGTTTTTTAGATGTTTCAGGAAACACCATACACTTCTCCAGAGTGGCTGTTGGCAATTTACATCACGCCCATCAGCATAACAAGGCTCCCAGTTCTCCATGGCCTGTCCTGCCTTTATGGATTTTACACTTTTTTCAGATGGCCCTTTTGACCGGGGGGCAGTGAGACTTCATTGTAGTTCAGATTTCCTTTGCAAGCTTGCTTGGTTGGCCAAAAAGTGCATATGAGTTTTTTCCTGAGTATATTCAGGAAAAAACGCATACGCCCTTTTTGGCCAAGTGCATCATTGTGGACGTTCTGCCTCTTTTCCTATGCTTTACATGCAATTCCAGTCTACCTCCTGAAATCGGTTTCCTGCAATTCTGCCCCGCTTTCAAGTCCTCTTGGCAGCCTTACTTCAATATATTTTTGGATGATAGCTGTCATTTATAACTCTGCAGGTGTGTGAATTACAGGGCCCCTGAGCTCCTTTCTTCAACTCGCTTTCTTGTGAGCTGGCCGCAACACCGCAGGATTGCTTCAGGCCCTAGTGTGGTTCCGGCATGGCTCGCTGAGCCTTTGGTTAATTCCTCTTCCTGGTGGGAAATGAGAGTTAAATTTGCCCGTCCAGACACCTCCAGCTAGTCTCTCATTGGTTCTCCCTATTCCTGTTCATTTTCCGCAGAAATTGCAAACTGGGCCAAACAGGAGTTTAAAGGCACTGACTCTCCAAGTGGGGAGAGTGTTAGTAAAGCATCTGGAATGTTGCACCCGAGTACCAGGGGACGAAAACTGAGACACATTTGAACACGTTTCCCGATCACACGGTGGATCATACTCTGGGTTCCACATGCATGTTTTAGCTGAAGGAAGAATCCCTTAAACCTGGAGAGTTGAGAACCATGGAATGGGTACCATGCAATATGACTTCAAAGGGTCTGCATTTGCTCACCGAACCTCACCAATCCTATCACTGCTGCGTTTATGCCGCTGTACACACGCTTGATTCTCTTTCGTAGACATATCAATCCATAGGTTTTAAGATTCTTACTAGTCAGGTATATTCTTAGGCGTTTAATATGGGGTGTTGAGTCCACTTCGTTGAGCAAGCAGTAGCTCTTGTCTATTACATATTTGGCTTATGGAAAGGTATCTGTGCTAATTTCAATCTCTGGTTTTATGCAGCACCCCAACTCACCTTTCCCCTTAAGCAAGCATAAGTTGGTTTTCTACATTTGAGACCCTATTCTGTTTTGTAATTCAGTTCCTGTGTAGCCAAGTTTACATTCCGTGTATTAGTGATATCTTATGATGTTTCTTTTTCTGTGTGACTTATTTCACTTAGAATCATCGTACCTGAATCCACTCATTATGCTGCTACTGGCCTGATGACATAGATTTCATTGCTGAGTGGTATTGCATTGTACGTAAGTACCACAACTTCTTTATCCATTTTTCGCTTTCTGCAATATTGAACTTGTACCGTAAATGAGGTTCTTGTAAACAGAGCCATCCCAAACTTTGGGGTGGCTGTGTCTTTTTGATTTTAATTTCCCTAAGCTATAGGACCATAAGTGGAAGTGCCCTAGGCTCTGTTGCTTTGTTTTTTAGATGTTTCAGGAAACACCATACACTTCTCCAGAGTGGCTGTTGGCAATTTACATCCCGCCCATCAGTCTAACTAGGCTCTCAGTTCTCCATGGCCTGTCCTGCCTTTCTGGATTTTACACTTTTTTCAGATGGTCCTTTTGACCGGGGGGCAGTGAGACTTCATTGTAGTGCAGATTTCCTTTGCAAGCTTGCTTGGTTGGCCAAAAAGGGCGTATGCGTTTTTTCCTGAATATATTCAGGAAAAAACTCATACGTCCTTTTTGGCCAAGTGCATCATTGTGGACGTTCTGCCTCTTTTCCTATGCTTTTCATGCAATTCCAGTCTACCTCCTGAAATCGGTTTCCTGCAATTCTGCCCCGCTTTCAAGTCCTCTTGGCAGCCTTACTTCAAAATATTTTTCGATGATAGCTGTCATTTATAACTCTGCAGGTTTGTGAATTACAGTGCCCCTGAGCTTCTTTCTTCAACTCGCTTTCTTGTGAGCTGGCCGCAACACCGCAGGATTGCTTCAGGCCCTAGTGTGGTTTCGGCACGGCTCGCTGAGCCTTTGGTTAATTCCTCTTCCTGGTGGGAAATGAGAGTTAAATTTGCCCGTCCAGACACCTCCAGCTAGTCTGTCATTGGTTCTCCCTATTCCTGTTAATTTTCCACAGAAATTGCAAACTGGGCCAAACAGGAGGTTAAAGGCACTGACTCTCCAAGTGGGGAGAGTGTTAGTAAAGCGTCTGGAATGTTGCACCCGAGTACCAGGGGACGAAAACTGAGACACATATGAACACGTTTCCCGATCACACGGTGGATCATACTCTGGGTTCCACATGCATGTTTTAGCTGAAGGAAGAATCCCTTACCTGGAGAGTTGAGACGCATGGAATGGGTACCATGCAATATGACTTCAAAGGGTCTGCATTTGCTCACCGAACCTCACCAATCCTATCACTGCTGCGTTTATGCCGCTGTACACACGCTTGATTCTCTTTCGGAGACATATAAATCCATAGGCTTTAAGATTCTTACTAGTCAGGTATATTCTTAGGCGTTTAATATGGGGTGTTGAGTCCACTTCGTTGAGCAAGCAGTAGCTCTTGTCTATTACATATTTGACTTATGGAAATGTATCTGTGCTAATTTCAATCGCTGGTTTTATGCAGCACCCCAACTCACCTTTCCCCTTAAGCAAGCATAAGTTGTTTTTCTACATTTGAGACCCTATTCTGTTTTGTAATTCAGTTCCTGTGTAGCCAAGTTTACATTCCGTGTATTAGTGATACCTCATGATGTTTCTTTTTCTGTGTGACTTATTTTACTTAGAATCATCGTACCTGAATCCACTCATTATGCTGCTACTGGCCTGATGACATAGATTTCATTGCTGAGTGATATTGCATTGTACGTAAGTACCACAACTTCTTTATCCATTTTTCGCTTTCTGCGATATTGAGCTTGTACCGTAAATGAGGTTCTTGTAAACAGAGCCGTCCCAAACTTTGGGGTGGCTGTGTCTTTTTGATTTTAATTTCCCTAATCTATAGGACCATAAGTGTAAGTGCCCTAGGCTCTGTTGCTTTGTTTTTTAGATGTTTCAGGAAACACCATACACTTCTCCAGAGTGGCTGTTGGCAATTTACATCCCGCCCATCAGCATAAGAAGGCTCCCAGTTCTCCATGGTCTGTCCTGCCTTTCTGGATTTTACACTTTTTTCAGATGGCCCTTTTGACCGGGGGGCAGTGAGACTTCATTGTAGTGCAGATTACCTTTGCAAGCTTGCTTGGTTGGCCAAAAAGGGCGTATGCGTTTTTTCCTGAATATATTCAGGAATATATTCAGGAAAAAACGCATACGCCCTTTTTGGCCAAGTGCATCATTGTGGACGTTCTGCCTCTTTTCCTATGCTTTACATGCAATTCCAGTCTACCTCCTGAAATCGGTTTCCTGCAATTCTGCCCCGCTTTCAAGTCCTCTTGGCAGCCTTACTTCAATATATTTTTGGACGATAGCTGTCATGTATAACTCTGCAGGTTTGTGAATGACAGTGCCCCTGAGCTCCTTTCTTCAACTCGCTTTCTTGTGAGCGGGCCACAACACCGCAGGATTGCTTCAGGCCCTAGTGTGGTTCCGGCACGGTAGGCTGAGCCTTTGGTTAATTCCTCTTCCTGGTGGGAAATGAGAGTTAAATTTGCCCGTCCAGACTCTTCCAGCTAGTCTCTCATTGGTTCTCCCTATTCCTGTTCATTTTCCGCAGAAATTGCAAACTGGGCCAAACAGGAGGTTAAAGGCACTGACTCTCCAAGTGGGGAGAGTGTTAGTAAAGCGTCTGGAATGTTGCACCCGAGTACCAGGGGACGAAAACTGAGACACATTTGAACACGTTTCCCGATCACACGGTGGATCATACTCTGGGTTCCACATGCATGTTTTAGCTGAAGGAAGAATCCCTTAAACCTGGAGAGTTGAGAACCATGGAATGGGTACCATGCAATATGACTTCAAAGGGTCTGCATTTGCTCACCGAACCTCACCAATCCTATCACTGCTGCGTTTATGCCGCTGTACACATGCTTGATTCTCTTTCGGAGACATATCAATCCATAGGTTTTAATATTCTTACTAGTCAGGTATATTCTTAGGCGTTTAATATGGGGTGTTGAGTCCACTTCGTTGAGCAAGCAGTAGCTATTGTCTATTACATATTTGGCTTATGGAAAGGTATCTGTGGTAATTTCAATCTCTGGTTTTATGCAGCACCCCAACTCACCTTTCCCCTTAAGCAAGCATAAGTTGGTTTTCTACATTTGAGACCCTATTCTGTTTTGTAATTCAGTTCCTGTGTAGGCAAGTTTACATTCCGTGTATTAGTGATAACTTATGATGTTTCTTTTTCTGTGTGACTTATTTCACTTAGAATCATCGTACCTGAATCCACTCATTATGCTGCTACTGGCCTGATGACATAGATTTCATTGCTGAGTGATATTGCATTGTACGTAAGTACCACAACTTCTTTATCCATTTTTCGCTTTCTGCGATATTGAACTTGTACCGTAAATGAGGTTCTGGTAAACAGAGCCGTCCCAAACTTTGGGGTGGCTGTGTCTTTTTGATTTTAATTTCCCTAATCTATAGGACCATAAGTGGAAGTGCCCTAGGCTCTGTTGCTTTGTTTTTTAGATGTTTCAGGAAACACCATACACTTCTCCAGAGTGGCTGTTGGAAATTTACATCCCGCCCATCAGTCTAACTAGGCTCCCAGTTCTCCATGGCCTGTCCTGCCTTTCTGGATTTTACACTTTTTTCAGATGGCCCTTTTGACCGGGGGGCAGTGAGACTTCATTGTAGTGCAGAGTTCCTTTGCAAGCTTGCTTGGTTGGCCAAAAAGGGCGTATGCGTTTTTTCCTGAATATATTCAGGAAAAAACGCATACGTCCTTTTTGGCCATGTGCATCATTGTGGACGTTCTGCCTCTTTTCCTATGCTTTTCATGCAATTCCAATCTACCTCCTGAAATCGGTTTCCTGCAATTCTGCCCCGCTTTCAAGTTCTCTTGGCAGCCTTACTTCAATATATTTTTGGATGATAGCTGTCATTTATAACTCTGCAGGTTTGTGAATTACAGTGCCCCTGAGCTTCTTTCTTCAACTCGCTTTCTTGTGAGCTGGCCGCAACACCGCAGTATTGCTTCAAGCACTAGTGTAGTTTCGGCATGGTTCGCTGAGCCTTTGGTTAATTCCTCTTCCTGGTGGGAAATGAGAGTTAAATTTGCCCGTCCAGACACCTCCAGCTAGTCTGTCATTGGTTCTCCCTATTCCTGTTAATTTTCCACAGAAATTGCAAACTGGGCCAAACAGGAGGTTAAAGGCACTGACTCTCCAAGTGGGGAGAGTGTTAGTAAAGCGTCTGGAATGTTGCACCCGAGTACCAGGGGACGAAAACTGAGACACATATGAACACGTTTCCCGATCACACGGTGGATCATACTCTGGGTTCCACATGCATGTTTTAGCTGAAGGAAGAATCCCTTACCTGGAGAGTTGAGATGCATGGAATGGGTACCATGCAATATGACTTCAAAGGGTCTGCATTTGCTCACCGAACCTCACCAATCCTATCACTGCTGCGTTTATGCTGCTGTACAGACGCTTGATTCTCTTTCGGAGACATATAAATCCATAGGCTTTAAGATTCTTACTAGTCAGGTATATTCTTAGGCGTTTAATATGGGATGTTGAGTCCACTTCGTTGAGCAAGGAGTAGCTCTTGTCTATTACATATTTGGCTTATGGCAAGGTATCTGTGTTAATTTCAATCTCTGGTTTTATGCAGCACCCCAACTCACCTTTCCCCTTAAGCAAGCGTAAGTTGGTTTTCTTCATTTGAGACCCCATTCTGTTTTGTAATTCAGTTCCTGTGTAGCCAAGTTTACATTCCGTGTATTAGTGATACCTTATGATGTTTCTTTTTCTGTGTGATTTATTTCACTTAGAATCATCGTACCTGAATCCACTCATTATGCTGCTACTGGCATGATGACATAGATTTCATTGCTGAGTGATATTGCCTTGTACGTAAGTACCACAACTTCTTTATCCATTTTTCTCTTTCTGCGATATTGAACTTTTACCGTAAATGAGGTTCTTGTAAACAGAGCCGTCCCAAACTTTGGGGTGGCTGTGTCTTTTTGATTTTAATTTCCCTAAGCTATAGGACCATAAGTGGAAGTGCCCTAGGCTCTGTTGCTTTGTTTTTTAGATGTTTCAGGAAACACCATACACTTCTCCAGAGTGGCTGTTTGCAATTTACATCCCGCCCATCAGCATAAGAAGGCTCCCAGTTCTCCATGGCCTGTCCTGCCTTTCTGGATTTTACACTTTTTTCAGATGGCCCTTTTGACCGGGGGGCAGTGAGACTTCATTGTAGTGCAGATTTCCTTTGCAAGCTTGCTTGGTTGGCCAAAAAGAGCGTATGCGTTTTTTCCTGAATATATTCAGGAAAAAACGCATACGTCCTTTTTGGCCAAGTGCATCATTGTGGACGTTCTGCCTCTTTTCCTATGCTTTACATGCAATTCCAGTCTACCTCCTGAAATCGGTTTCCTGCAATTCTGCCCCACTTTCAAGTCCTCTTGGCAGCCTTACTTCAATATATTTTTGGACGATAGCTGTCATTTAGAACTCTGCAGGTTTGTGAATTACAGTGCCCCTGAGCTCCTTTCTTCAACTCGCTTTCTTGTGAGCTGGCCGCAACACCGCAGTATTGCTTCAGGCCCTAGTGTGGTTCCGGCATGGCTCGCTGAGCCTTTGGTTAATTCCTCTTCCTGGTGGGAAATGAGAGTTAAATTTGCCCGTCCAGACACCTCCAGCTAGTCTCTCATTGGTTCTCCCTATTCCTGTTCATTTTCTGCAGAAATTGCAAACTGGGCCAAACAGGAGGTTAAAGGCACTGACTCTCCAAGTGGGGAGAGTGTTAGTAAAGCGTCTGGAATGTTGCACCCGAGTACCAGGGGAGGAAATCTGAGACACATTTGAACACGTTTCCCGATCACACGGTGGATCATACTCTGGGTTCCACATGCATGTTTTAGCTGAAGGAAGAATCCCTTAAACCTGGAGAGTTGAGAACCATGGAATGGGTACCATGCAATATGACTTCCAAGGGTCTGCATTTGCTCACCGAACCTCACCAATCCTATCACTGCTGCGTTTATGCCGCTGTACACACGCTTGGTTCTCTTTCGGAGACATATAAATCCATAGGTTTTAAGATTCTTACTAGTCAGGTATATTTTTAGGCGTTTAATATGGGGTGTTGAGTCCACTTCGTTGAGCAAGCAGTAGCTCTTGTCTATTACATATTTGGCTTATGGAAAGGTATCTGTGCTAATTTCAATCTCTGGTTTTATGCAGCACCCCAACTCACCTTTCCCCTTAAGCAAGCATAAGTTGGTTTTCTACATTTGAGACCCTATTCTGTTTTGTAATTCAGTTCCTGTGTAGCCAAGTTTACATTCCGTGTATTAGTGATATCTTATGATGTTTCTTTTTCTGTGTGACTTATTTCACTTAGAATCATCGTACCTGAATCCACTCATTATGCTGCTACTGGCCTGATGACATAGATTTCATTGCTGAGTGATATTGCATTGTACGTAAGTACCACAACTTCTTTATCCATTTTTCGCTTTCTGCGATATTGAACTTGAACCGTAAACGAGGTTCTTGTAAACAGAGCCGTTCCAAACTTTGGGGTGGCTGTGTCTTTTTGATTTTAATTTCCCTAATCTATAGGACCATAAGTGGAAGTGCCCTAGGCTCTGTTGCTTTGTTTTTTAGATGTTTCAGGAAACACCATACACTTCTCCAGAGTGGCTGTTGGCAATTTACATCCTGCCCATAAGCACAAAAAGGCTCCCAGTTCTCCATGGCCTGTCCTGCCTTTCTGGATTTTACACTTTTTTCAGATGGCCCTTTTGACCGGGGGGCAGTGAGACTTCATTGTAGTGCAGATTTCCTTTGCAAGCTTGCTTGGTTGGCCAGAAAGGGCGTATGCGTTTTTTCCTGAATATATTCAGGAAGAAACGCATACGCCCTTTTTGGCCAAGTGCATCATTGTCGACGTTCTGAGTCTTTTCATATGTTTTCAATGCAGTTCCTGTCTACCTCTTGAAATCGGTTTCCTGCAATTCTGCCTTGCTGTCAGTGCCTCTTCATAGCCTTACCTCAATATACTTTTGGAAAATAGTTGGCCTTTATAACTCTGCAGGTTTTTGAAATGCAGTGGCCCTTAGCTCCATTTTTCAGCTCTTATTTTTGTGATCTTGCCTCATATCCACAGGATTTCTTCAGGCCCTATCCTTCTTCTGGGGCGCCTTGCTCTGCCTTTGGTTAATTCTTCTTCCTGATGTGAAATTAGAGTGATATGTGCCCATTGAAACCGCTACAGCTATTTTCTCACTGGTTCCCCCTATTCCCATTCATCCTCCGCACTAACTGCAGACTGTGCGATACCGGAACTTAAAGGCATTGACTCTCCATGTGGAGATGTTGTTAGTAAAGTGGCTGGAATGTTGATCCGGAGCCCCAGGAGAGGAAAATGAGGTGCGTTTTAGAAACCTTTCCCGATCATATGGTATACCATCTGCTGGATTCCCCATGCATGGTTTAGCTGTAGGAAGATTCCCTTCAACCTGGAGTGTTGGGACCCTTGGAATGAGTAGTATGAAGTATTGCATTAAACTTTCGGCAGTTGCTCACCAAAGCTCACCAATGCTCTCAGCCCCAAGTGTCCAGCCTTATGTCTTATCCAGCTGTGGGTTTATATGTGGTCATTCCAGGTTGCATCACAGCCCCTGAGCGAATTTTGTAAGAATTTTTCTCTCTTTCATTGTTTCTGCGTTTTGGTTTTAAAATTTATTTCTATAATGGGGTTTAGCTCATTTTCACTGCTGTGTTTGTGCCGCTCTGCACACACTTGATTCCCTTATGGAGATATATCAATACATGGGTTTTAAGATTCTTATTACTCAGATATATTTCTCTGCGGTGTATAGGGTGTGTTGAGGCCAGTTCATTGAGCAAGGTGTAGATCTTGTCTAATACCTATTTGGTTTATTGAACGGTATCTGTGCTAATTTCAAACTCTGGTTTTATGCATCACCCCACCTCTCCTTTCCCCTTAAGCTGACATAAGTGTGTTTTCTAAATGTGAGACACTGTTCTGTTTTGTAATTCATTTTTTGTGCAGCCATATTTATCCTCCCTCTATAAGTGATATCTTATGATATGTTTCTTTTTCTGTTTGACTTATTTCAAGTAGTATTATCGGACCTAAATCCACTCTTTATCCTTCTACTAGCCTTATTACATTGATTTCATGGTGAAGAGATATTCCATTGTACATAAGTACCACATTTTCTTTATCCATTGTTCTCTTTCCTGGGATATTTAAGGTGTACTGAAGTTGAGGTTCTTGTAAACAGAGTAGCCCTAAACTGTGGTGTGCTTGTGTCTTGTTGATTTTTAGACTTCCCTAGATATACTTCCATGATTGGAAGTGCCCTATGCTCTGTAGCTCTGTTTTTTAGATGATTTAGGAACCACCATACACTTCTCCAGAGTGGCTCTCGGCAGTTCACACACTGTCCATCAGCGTATAAAGGCTCCCTGTTCTCCATGGCCTGTCCTGCATTTCTGGTTTTTACAATTTTTTCGGATGGCCCTTTTGACCGGTGGGAAATGAGACTTCTTTGTTGTGCACATTTGCATTGCTTGCTTGCTTGGTTGCCCATAAAGTGCGTATGCGTTTTTTCCTGGATATATTCAGGAAAAAACGCATACTCCCTTTTGGGCCAACTACATCATTGTCGAAATTCTGCCGCTTTTCATGTACTTTAAGGACGAGTCCAATCTATCTCTTGAAATCTGTTTCTTGCAATTCTGTCTTGCATTCAGATCCTCTTCTTTGCCTTACCTCAACATATTTTTGGACGTTAGTTTTCATTTATAACTCTGCAGGTTTGTGAATTGCAGTGACCCTGAGCTCCATTTTTTAAGTTGCTCTTTTGTGAGCTGGCCTCAAAGCCGCAGGATTGCTTCAGGCCCTATTTTGGCTCCGGCGAGGCGGGCTGAGCCTTTTTTTAATTCTTACTCTTAATGGGAAATTAGAGTGACATGTGCCCGTCCAAACCCCTACAACTATTCTCTCATTGGTTCCCCCTCTTCCCGTTCATCCTCCTCACAATTTGCAAAATGTGTGAAACAGAAGTTTAAATGTGCTGATTCTCTAAGTGGGGAGATTCTAAGTAACGTGGCTGGAATGATGAACAGGAGCACCAGGAGAGGATAAATGAGGTGCATTTTAGACACATCTCCCGATCACATGGTGTTTTCCATGCATGTTTTCCATGCATGTTTTAGCTGTAGGAAGATTCCTTGAACCTGCAGATTTGGGACCCATTGAATGGGTACCAGGTAGTATTACTTTAAAGGGTGTGCATTTCCTCACCCAACCTCACATTTCTCTTAGCGCGAACAGTTTCCAGCCTTATGTCTCATCCTGCTGTGGGTCTAGATGTGTTCAATCCATGTTGCATCACCGTCCCTGAGGAAAAGTTGTAAGAGGTTTTCTCTGTCTCTCTGTCGTTTATTTTTTTCAATTTATTACTATATTGGTTACAACTGATTTTCAAAGCTCTGTTTCTTGCTGCTGTACATCCACTTGATTCACGTACAGAGAGACATCAATAAATTCTTTTTCAGATTCTTACCAGTCATAGATATTCTTTTCCGGTGACTTGAGTGTGCTGAGTGCAGTTCTTTTAGCTACCGTGTAGGCCTTGTTGATTATCAGTTTGGTATTTGGAATGGTATCTTTGCTAATTTCAACCTCCTGGATGATGCCTCACCCCTCCCCACCTTTCCCGTTTAGCAGCCTTACGCATGTTTTCTACATATTTGACTATGTTTTTGTTTTGTAATTTATTTCATGTGTAGCCATTTTGGATTCCACCTTTAAGTGATATCTTATGATATGTGTCTTTTTCTTTTTGAATTATGTCACTTAGAATGATCATACGTAACTCCTCCGGAGTTGTTACAACTGGCCATATTTCATTGATTTCCAGGCTGAGTAATATTCCACTCTACATAAGTACCACATCTCTATCCATTTTTTCCCTCCAGAGACATTTAAGTTATATCCTAGTCGAGGATCTTTTAAACAGAGAGGCAGTAAACATTGGGGTGCCTGTGTCCTCTCGATTTTTGTTTTTCCCAAGATATACGCCCATGAGTGCAAGTGCCCTATGCTCTGTAGCTCATTTTTTAGATGCTTTAGTAAACACAATACACTTCTCCAGAATGGCCGTTGGCAATATACATTTCCACTATAAGCCTCACAGGGCTCCCTCTTCTCCTTGCCCTGTCCTGCATTTCTGGTGTTTACACTTTATGAGGATGGCTTTTCTGACTGATGCGAAGTGATATCTTTTGTAGTATTGATTTCCAGTGCCCACCTGTTTGGTTGGCTAAAAAAGTGTATGCCCTTTTCTTGAATATATACAGAAAAAAACGCATACAGCCTTTTTGGCCAACTGCAATGTTGGCAATGTTCAGCCCCTTTTCTTGTGCTTAATGGCGAGTCCTTTCTACCTCCTCAAATCCCTTTCCTGCCATTCTCCCTTGCTTACCAATCCTTTTCTTTGACTTTCCTCAAGACATTTTTCAGTGATAGATATTTTCAACTCTGCAGTTTCGTGAATTTTACTGCCCCTGAGTTCCATTGTTCAACTTGTGTTTATGGGAACTGGCCACAAAGCAGTGGGATTTCCTCAAGCCCTATACTGTTTCCATGGGCAACCCTAGCCTTTGGTCAATTCGTCTTCCTGATTGGAAATTAGAGTGACATGTGCCTGTTTGAACACCTAGGACTTGTCTCTCATTGTTCCTCATCCTTCCGCTTCATCCTCTGGGCAAATTCCAAACTGTACGCAACAGGATGTTGACAGTGCTGACATCTCCAAGTGGGGAGACTGTTAGTAAAGACGCTGGAGGGGTGAACCCGAGCACCAGGAGATGAGGAGATGAGATGCCTTTTCCAAATTCTTCCCGATCAGACGGTATACCATCCTCTGGGTGTGACAGACATGTTTGAGCAGTAGGAAGGGTCCCATTCATGTAAGGAGAACACCAGGGCTTTTTCAAAATCAGTGTCTCCCCGAAACCCAAACTGGGGAAATTTTTAAGCTACGGCTACACATATGTTCATTAAGGGCCTTGGGAAGTAGGCAGAGTCCAAACTTTAGATGATTGAAGTCTTCAGGGTCAGAAGCACTCACCACCGGCTTCCCTTAGGTTACACTTTAACTGTCATTGATAGATGATGTCAATAAAAATATCTATTCTTTTTCCGATTATTTCCCCTTATAGGTTATTGCAAAATATTGAGTGTAGTTCCCTGTGCTATACAGTAGTTCCTTGTTGATGATCTATTTTATACATAGCAGTGTGTATGTTTTAATTCCAAACTGTTAATTTATCCCTCCTCCCACCTTTCCCCTTTGATAATAATAAATTATAAGATTTTATACTTCTCAGAAATGGGGGAGCTGAAAGAGAGGTATCATTTTCAATGGAAAAGCATTTAAAACAAGATTGAAGCTTTAACCAAGATTATTAGATGTACATCCTTGGAAAGAAATCACTTCATTTCTCTAATATTGACCTGACAAATAAGACAAACCTTTTCACTGAACTTGCTTATAATAAAGTGATGGAAATATCAAATGGAAGTGTTAGAAACATCTTATTTTACCCGAGCCTTATAAACTGTTCTATGTTAACTACAGTTTGGCTCACACATCTGTTCATTGAAGTTACAGTAGTCTCAATTTCTGTTACTGATCCTCCAGAGTGGACCCCAACAAGTGTCCCCCTGCCCAGTGTCATTGGGGCCAACAGATCGAGACTGAGTTTGGTTCACAAGCAAAGGAAACTTTATATTTTGATCAGAGAATGGAGAGGTGAGAGCATGCACTACCCCGTGGGCTGTGGGCTGGGCTGCTGTGTAGAGATCCTGTCAGAGTCAGTGGGAGGGAGGGGGCGGAGCTCTCGAGGGCCGGGTTGGCTGCAGCTCAGGCTCTATATCTCGGAGTCTGCACTGGGCCCCAGGAGCTGAGGTGTCGACCCAGCCATTCTGCACTAGGAAATCTGGTCTGAAGTGCCGGGTGTGGAACCTCTGTATGCGGGACCCTAGGAGCACGTGAAATTAGACAAAGCACAAAGGATAAAAAAGGTCAGACTTGACTTTATTGCCCAGATTCTATTTTTATCTCCCAGGGATTTTTAATGGGCTTTGCTGGGGACAAACCCCTCCTCTGCCTTTTGTCCCATTCCTCATTCTTGGAGTGCTGAGGGTGCAGACCCTTCTTCTGTAACTGCTGAGTGCTGAGTTGGGAGCCCTCATACCAGGGGACGAGGGTCAGAACTTCTCCCCAGCAGCCTCCAGGTGACGTTGATTGGCCCCAGGACCCCTGCCTCCCTGCTCGTCCGCCTGAGCACCAGCATTGGAAGTGTTATAGATTCTAATGACCTTTAAGGGTCCAGGAAAGAGATGTGCAGAGACGCTGTGGGGGCCGGTTTCACCCCGCCCCACATTTGTTCGGCCACCTTAGGCTGACCGTTTCTGCCAGCCTAGATGCTCTGACCAGTAGTCTGCTCTTTCTTCAATTAGGTCCCTGAATTAACGTAAAAACAGCACCAGGTGTCAGAGCCCTGCCCGCTCAACTCCCAGACAGTCCAGGGTCAGTGGTGATCAAGGACCATGATGGCCACTGAGTCAACAGCCTTTTGAAGTAAACAGGAGTCCAGCCGGTCTTATTGGCCACCATCATCACGGTGTCTGTAGGCTTTTCTATGGTGACAGTGTGATATACGGTTCCCCCGCCAAGATTATTAGCTCCCCTCCGGGTGCAGTAAGTCCTGCAAGCAGTAGTCTACTCCTTCGGGACACACTATTGTTGTTTTATGAGAGAAACTCCAGGTCAAGTGATGTTCACACGAGTCGTCATGGTGCCCTGCTGCCCCCGGTTATCTCTCTGGATGTTGGAGTTGGAGGGCCTCCTCACTCGAGGTCGGTGTGCCCACGGAGCGAACCCTGCAACTTCAGGGCATGGTTGGTGATTAGGATCACCATGTGGGGTCCTTTTCCCTTAGGAGGGAGGTGGCTTTTTGGGCTGCTGATTTCCAGGTTTTTAGATACCGCCAGTATCTTGGCCAGATGTGGCAGTGGGCCAAGCCCCTTGGTGACTGTAGTTTATCCTACCTGGATGGCATTCTTGCGTTGTTCCATTTCAAGTGGTCCCAGTTTGTGCACTAATTCTCCAATGGCGATTCACCTTTCACCGGGAATGGAAAGGTCAAAGGGTTTAGCTCAATTAGGGAGTTCCAGGGCAAGGGTCTGAATTGACTGCTCTTTCCATTCTTGAAAGGCCACTTCTGGATTCTGTTCAAAAGGATCATCATCTTTTCCTTTCAGTGTTTCATATAGAGGCCCAGCTAGTAGACTGTAGTTAGGGATCCAGAAGCAGCAAACCCTGGCCTCCCCAGGAACCCCTAAGCTGTCTTCTCGTTTTAGAAAGGGGTAAGGCTGCAAATGGTTTCTTCCCTTTCCTGGGATGGGCTTCTCCGACCTTGTGTGAGAATGAAGCCCAGGCAGGTCACCGCAGTCTGTGATATTTGAGCTTTTTCTTGGACAACTTCTATCCTTTATTGGCTTGGTAGTTCAGAGGCCTCCTTAGTAGGGCTGGCGATCAGAATGTCGTCTGCATATTGAAGGAGGGTTTCCTTTTCCAGAGGTAGAACTTTTCGGTCTTTAGCTAAGCTTTCCCCAAAGATGGTGTGGGGATTTTTGAACCCTTGGGGCAAGACGGCCCGGAAGTATTGTTTTAGTTGTATGTTGAGTCCTGCCACTCACAAGCCAAAATTTCTTGTGACTCTGGGACTAATGGAATACAAAAGAAGGCATCATTGAAGACTAATACAGAATACCATGTCCTGGTGGTTGGTAGAATGACCAGCAGGGTGTAGGAATTAGGAGCAACTGGAGGTATATCCTCGGTGGCTTCACTGACTGTCCTGACATCCTTTACCAGGTCCCCAGCAGCCCATGGAGCTCCCGTGGTCAGGCCAATCCCAGGATATGGAGCTCTCCTGGGCAGGTACCCCACCCCCAAGCCAGCCCACGGGGCTCTCGTGGTCAGGCCCCTCCCAGGATACAGAGCTACCCTTGCAGGTACCGTGGCAGGGCTGGGCACACAGGAACCGTGCACATAGCCCTCATTGAAGAGCACCCCCAGCTCACCTGTCGCTCAGAGCTGACACAGAGCACCTCAGAGCAGGACTTGAACTAACAAACAGCAGCTCCGACAGGTCTGTGACCCTGGGCATCACTCTGTGTGGCCTCCCTCCACCTGGTCTTCCAGAGACTTCCACTGCACCCGGGGCACCAGGCCTCTGTCTCCAACCACCACCCACCCCTCCTCTCCCTGACTCCTGGGTTCCTCTCATTAGGAGAGGGTTTTCTTGAAGTTGTCTCCCACTCATGGGCCAGATAAAATGATTAGAAAACAAGCCAAAGCTGCAGCCCCTTGTCTATCCTGACTCTCAGGAGCCCACACCTGTTCCTTGGACCTGGCCGGTTCAGCAAGTTCCATTTTCTGCAACTGTGAGCCCCTGAGGGGTGACGATTGGCTGACCTGGGCAGCCTTACGGTGCCGGCCAGCCCTCCCCAGGTGTGCCTGGGTTGAGATCAATATAAATACCACTCCAGGCAGCAAGAGCCCCTGCAGCTGTGTCTGACGCCATTTTCTCTGCCCTGTCAGCAGTCTCGGGGCTGGGCTGGTGGGAGGGAGTGAGAGGCCACGGCTTTGTGGGTGGCCCAGTGTGAGTGGGGCTCTGCTGGACTTTCTGAAGCAGTTGCCAGGCTGCCACCTGCTAAAGAAGAGGATGTGTCACCCATACCTGCTGCTGGAATTGCTCCCTGGGCAGAGGTGAGGAAGGAAAAAAGCAGTGGGGGCAGGGACAGGACGGGTATCTCAGGCAGGGAAATGGAAATCTTCCAGAAGAGCACCCAGGGCCAGGACCATCCTGGCTGGCCTGCAGGCACCAAGTCAGCTGGCATGCTGTCACTCGTGTGGCTCCATGGCCCTTCCTCTAGGCTTTCAAGTCCTTGTATATATTCAGGTGTTTTACCTGGGAAGGGTGGGAACAGTTCAGCAGCAACTGGCCTGGGGCTCAGCTCACGTTTACTCACAGATGCCTCGGCACGGTGCCCCAGCTTTGCAATGAGGACGCTTGTTGTGTGGGGGCTGCTGGCTGAATGGGAGACGATTCCCCACCACTGACCAACTTCAGAATTGTTTACAACTGGAGCAAGTGCCCTGATACGGTTTTCCTCTGAGTAACTGGTGGGTTCTGTTTTTTTTTTCTCTTTTTCGTTTTTGGTTCAAGGTAGATTTTATTCCTCTTTTTTGTATTTACAGATATAAGCATGGAAATAATTTATTCATATAAATACATGTATGTGAAGGGAATAATTGTTTTTTCTGTTTTATTTTTTAAATTTTATTTCTTTTTAATTTTGAATTTTATTTTATATTTTTATACAGCAGGTTCTTATTGGTTATCTATTTTATACATATAAATGTTTACATGCCAATCCCAATCTCTCAACTCCTCCCACCACCACCACCCCCAAGAGCTTTCCCCCCTTGTTGTCCATACGATTGTTGTCTACATCTGTTGCTCTATTTATGCCTTGCAAAACGGTTAATCTGTACAGTTTTTCTAGGTTCCACATATATGCATGAATATACAAGATTTGTTTTTCTCTTTCTGACTTACTTCACTCTGTATGACAGTCTCTAGATCCATCGACGTCTCTACAAATGACCCAGTTTCATTCCTTTCATGGCTTAGTAATATTCCATTTTATATATGTACCACATCTTTATGCATTCGTCTGTCTGTGGGCATTTAGGTTGCTTCCATTACCTCGATATTGTAAATAGTGATGCAATGAACATTACGGTGAATGTCTCTTTTTGATTTATGGTTTTGTCTGGGTATATGTCCAGTACTGGGATTGCTGTATCATATGGTAATTCTATTATTAGTTTCTTAAGAAACTCCATATTGTTCTCCATAGTGACTGTATCAATTTATATTCCCAACAATAGTGGAAGAGGCTTCCTTTTCTCCACACCCTTTCCAGCATTTGTTGTTTGTAGATTTTCAGATGATGCCCATTCTAACAGGTGTGAGGTGATACCTCATTGTTGAGTCCATTTCGATGAACAAGGGGTAGGTCTTGTCTATTACATATTTGGCTTATGGAACGGTATCTGTGCTAATTTCAAACTCTGGTTTTATGCAGCACCCCAACTCACCTTTCCCCTTAAGCAAGCATAAGTTGGTTTTCTAAACTTGAGACCCTGTTCTGTTTTGTAATTCAGTTCATGTGTAGCCAAGTTTACATTCCGTGCATTAGTGATACCTTATGATGTTTCTTTTTCTGTGTTACTTGTTTCACTTAGAATCACCGTGCCTCAATCCACTCATTATGCTGGTACAGGCCTGGTGACACAGATTTCATTGCTGAGTGATATTGCATTGTACATAAGTACCACAACTTCTTTATCCAGTTTTTGCTCTCTGTGATATTGAACTTGGACCGTAAACGAGGTTCTTGTAAACAGAGCCGTCCCAAATTTTGGGGTGGCTGTGTCTTTTTGATTTTAATTTCCCTAAGCTATAGGACCATAAGTGGAAATGCCCTAGACTCTGTTGCTTTGTTTTTCAGATGTATCAGGAAACACCATACACTTCTCCAGAGTGGCTGTTGGCAATTTACATCCCGCCCATCAGCATAACAAGGCTCCTTTTTCCCCATGGCCTGTCTTGCCTTTCTGGATTTTACACTTTTTTCAGATGGCCCTTTAGACCGGGGGGAAGTGACACTTCATAGTAGTTCGGATTTCCATTGCAAGCTTGCTTGGTTTGCCAAAAAGGGCGTATGTGTTTTTTCCTGAATATATTCAGGAACAAACTCATACGCCCTTTTTTTGCCAAGTGCATCATTGTCGATGTTCTGCCTCTTTTCCTATGCTTTAAATGCAAATCCAGTCTACCTCCTGAAATCGGTTTCCTGAAATTCTGCCCCGCTTTCAAGTCCTCTTGGCAGCCTTACTTCAATATATTTTTGGACGATAGCTGTCATTTAGAACTCTGCAGGTGTGTGAATTACAGGGCCCCTGAGCTCCTTTCTTCAACTCGCTTTCTTGTGAGCTGGCCGCAAACCCGCAAGACTGCTTCAGGCCCTAATCTGCTTCTGGCAGGGCACGCTGAGCCTTTGGTTAATTCCTCTTCCTGGTGGGAAATGAGTGTTAAATATGCCCGTCCAGACACCTACCTCACTCTCAACCCCTTGGTGATGTGGGTCCTCTGGTTTGTGGCCACCTTTGCTGGGTTCCTCACCTTTCGATGATGTGGCCCCACTAGTGTGAGGACACTCCTGCCTGGTTCTCATCTACGTGGTTATGTGGACCCCCTGGTGAGAGTCTGTTCCTGGCTGTGTTCCTCACCCTTCTGTGAGGGAGGTCACTGCTGATAGGTCACTCCTGCATGGCTGGCACACATTGCCTTGGTGAAGTCAGCCATGTGGTGGCAGTAGGAGCGTGCTGAGGATCTCCTCCCCTCGGTGATGAGGGCCCTCTTGCGTCAGGCCCTAACTGCTGGGCTCACCAACTTTTCTTAGTGAGCCCAATGATGCTTGGGCACTCCTCTTAGGATCCCATCTCAATGGGGATGTGGGCCTTCTGCTCTGAAGTCCCAACGGCTGGGTTGTTCACATTTTCATGATGTGGGCTCTCTGGTGTTAGTTCACAGAGGCCTGGATCCCATAGCCTCTGTGCTCTTGGCCACCTGTTGGGAGGTTCCAACTGCTGGATTCCTCACTTTTTTAATTTTTTGGGTCTTCTGTTGTGAGGATCCTCCTGCCTGCCTCACTCCCAGCCCCTTCGTGATGTGTGTCGTCTGGTCTGAGGCCACATGTGCTGGGTTCCTCACCTTTCGATGATGTGGGACCAATGGTCTTAGGAGACTCCTGCCTGGTTCACATCCCCTTGGTGATGTGGGCCCTCTGTTGAGAGTCTGATCCTGGCTGGGTTCCTCACCCATCTGTGAGGTGGGCCGTCTGCTGTGAGGTCACTCCTGCCTGGCTTGCTCACCTCGCCTTGTGGACATGAGCCCTCTGGTGGCACTTGGAGCCTGCTGGGAGCCTCCTCCCCTCGGTGATGAGGGCCCTCTGGCGTCAGGCCCTAACTGCTGGTCTCCCCACATTTTGTGATGTGCGCCCAGTGGTGCGAGGACACTCCAGCCAGGTTCACCTCCCCATTGGGATGTGGGCCTTCTGCTCTGAGGTACCAACGCCTGGGTTGCTCACAGTTTCATGATGTGGGCTCTCTGCTATTAGTTCACTCCTGCCTGCATCCCATAGCTTCTGTGCTCTCGGCCACCTGCTGGGAGGTTCCAACTGCTGGATTCCTCACCTTTCTTATTCTTTGGGCCCTCTGTTTTTAGGCTACTCCTGCCTGCCTCACTCCCATTCCCTTTGTGATATGTGTCCTCTGATTTGAGGCCACATGTGCTGGGTTCCGCACCTTTCGATGATGTGGCCCCACTGGAGGGAAGACAGTCCTGACTGGTTCCCATCCCCTTGCTGATGTGGGCCCTCAGGTGAGAGTCTGATCCTGGCTGGGTTCCCCACCCGTCTGTGAGGTGGCCCCTCTGCTGTGAGGTCATTCATGCCTGTCTGGCACACGTCACCTTGGCGACGTGGGCCCTCTGGTGGCAGTTGGAGTGTGCTGGGATCCTCCTCCCCTCAGTGATGAGGGCCCTCTTGCCTTAGGCCATAACTGCTGGGCTCCCCACATTTTCTGATGTGTGCCAAGTGAGTGAGGACACTCTTGCCAGGTTCCCATCCCCATGGGGATATGGGCCTTCTGCTCTGAGGTCAAAACGGCTGGCTTGCTCACAGTACCATGATGTGGGCCCTCTGCTGTGAGTTCACTCCGGCAAGGATCCCTTATCATCGGTGCTCTGAGCCGCCTGCTGGGAGGTTCCAACTGCTGGATTCCTCAACTTTTTTATTCTATGTGCCCTCTGTTGTGAGGCTCCTCCTGCCTGCCTCACTGCCAGCCCCTTGGTGATGACTGTCCTATGGCTTGAGGCCACATGTGCTGCGTTCCTCACCTTTCGATGATGTGGCCCCACTCGTGTGAGGACACTCCTGCCTGGTTCCCATCCCCTTGGTGAGGTGGGCCCTCTGGCGAGAGTCTAATCCTGGCTGGGTTCCTCAACGTTCTGTGAGGTAGGCCCTCTGCTGTGAGGTCACTCCTGCTTGGCTGGCACACGTCACCTTGGAGACGTGAGCCCTCTGGTGGCAGTTGGAGCGTGCAGGGTGCCTCCTCCTCTCGGTGATGACGGCCCTCTGGCATCAGGCCCTAAATGGTGGGCTCCCCACATTTTCTGATGTGCGCCCAGTGGTGCGAGGACACTCCAGCCAGGTTCCCATTCCCATGGGGATGTGGGCCTTCTGCGCTGAGGTCCCAACGCCTGGGTTGCTCACAGTTTTATGATGTGGGCCCTCTGCTGTGAGTTCACTGCGGCCTGGATCCCATAGCCTCGGTGTTCTGAGCCGCCTGCTGGAAGGTCTAAATGCTGGAATCCTCACGTTTTTTATATTATGTGCCCTGTGTTGTGAGGCTACTCCTGCCTGCCTCACTCCAAGGCCCTTGGTGATGTGGGTCCTCTGGTTTGAGGACACATGTGCTGGGTTCCTCACCTTAAGATGATGAGGCCCCACTGGTGTGAGGATAATCCTGACTGGTTCCCATCCCCTTTGTGATGTGGGCCCTCTGGTGAGAGTCTGATCCTGGCTGGGTTCCTCACCCATCTGTGAGGTGGGCCCTCTACTATCAGGTAACTCTTGCCTGGCTTGCTCACCTCGCCTTGTTAACATGAGCCCTCTGGTGGCACTTGGACCCTGCTGGGAGCCTCCTCACCTCTGTGATGAGGGCCCTCTGACGTCAGGCCCTAACTGCTGGGCTCCCCAACTTTTCTTAGTGAGCCCAGTGATGCTCGGGCACTCCTCTTAGGTTCCCATCTCCATGGGGATGTGGGCCTTCTGCTCTGAGGTTCCAACGGCTGGGTTGATCACAATTTCATGATGTGGGCTCTCTGGTGTTAGTTCACTGTGGCCTGGATCCCATAGCCTCTGTGCTCTTGGCCGCCTGCTGGGAGGTTCCAACTGCTGGATTCCTCACTTTTTTAATTTTTTAGGCCCTCTGTTGTGAGGATCCTCCTGCCTGCCTCACTCCCAGCCCCTTCGTGATGTGTGTCGTCTGGTTTGAGGCCACATGTGCTGGGTTCCTCACCTTTCGATGATGTGGGACCAATGGTCTTAGGAGACTCCTGCCTGGTTCACATCCCCTTGGTGATGTGGGCCCTCTGTTGAGAGTCTGATCCTGGCTGGGTTCCTCACCCTTCTGTGAGGTGGGCCGTCTGCTGTGAGGTCACTCCTGCTTGGCTTGCTCACCTCGCCTTGTGGACATGAGCCTTCGGTGGCACTTGGAGCCTGCTGGGAGCCTCCTCCCCTTGGTGATGAGGGCCCTCTGGCGTCAGGCCCTAACTGCTGGGCTCCCCACATTTTGTGATGTGCGCCCAGTGGTTCGAAGACACTCTATCCAGGTTCACATCCCCATTGGGATGTGGGTCTTCTGCTCTGAAGTCCCAACGGCTGGGTTGTTCACAGTTTCATGATGTGGGCTCTCTGCTGTTAGTTCACTCTGGCCTGGATGCCATAGCCTCTGTGCTCTGGGCCGCCTGCTGGGAGGTTCCAACTGCTCGATTCCTCAACTTTTGTATTCTATGGGTCCTGTGTTGCGATGCTCCTCCTGCCTGCCTCACTCGCAACCCCTTCGTGATGTGGGTCCTCTGGTTTGAGGCCACATGTGCTGGGTTCCGCAACTTTCAATGATGTGGCCCCACTGGTGTGAGGACACTCCTGCCTGGTTCCCATCCCCTTGGTGATGTGGGCCTTCTGGTGACAGTCTTATCCTGGCTGGGTTCCTCACTCTTCTGTGAGGTAGGCCCTCTGCTGTGAGGTCAATCCTGCCTGACTTGCACACATCACCTTGGCGACGTGGGCCCTCTGTTGGCACATGGAACCTGCTGGGAGCCTCCTGCCCTCGGTGATGACGGCCCTCTAGCATCAGGCCATAACTGCTGGGCTCCCCACGTTTTCTGATGTGAGCCCAGTGATGCCAGGACACTCCTGTCAGGTTCCCATCCCCATGGGGATGTGGGCTTTCTGCTCTGAGGTCCCAACGCCTGGGTTGCTCACAGTTTCATGATGTGGGCTCTCTGGTGTTAGTTCACTCCTGCCTGCATCCCATAGCTTCTGTGCTCTCGGCCGCCTGCTGGGAGGTTCCAAATGCTGGATTCCTCACCTTTTTTATTCTTTGGGCCCTCTGTATTTAGGCTACTCCTACCTGCCTCACTCCCATCCCCTTTGTGATGTATGTCCTCTGATATGAGGCCGCATGTGCTGGGTTCCTCACCTTTCGATGATGTGGCCCCACTGGTGGGAGGACAGTCCTGACTGGTTTCCATCCCCTTGGTGTTGTGGGCCCTCTGGCGAGAGTCTCATCCTGCCTCGGTTCCTCACCCTTCTGTGAGATAGGCCCTCTGCTGTGAGGTCACTACTGCCTGGCTGACGCATGCCTCCTTGTAGACGTGGGCCCTCTGTTGGCAGTTGGAACCTGCTGGGAGTCTCCTCCCCTCAGTTATGAGGGCCCCCTGGCGTCAGGCCCTAACTGCTGGGCTCCTAACATTTTCTGATATGTGCTAAGTGGTGCGAGGCCACTCCTGCCAGGTTCCCATCCCAATGGGGATGTGGGCCTTCTGTTCTGAGGTCCCAACGGCTGGGCTGCTCACAGGTTCATGATGTGGGCCGTCTGTTGTGAGTTCACTGCGGCCTGGATCTCATAGCCTCGGTGCTCTGGGCCACTTGTTGGGAGGTTCCAACTGCTGGATTCCTCAACTTTTATATTCTATGGACCCTGTGTTGTGAGGCTGGTCCTGCCAGCCTCGTTCCGAACCCCTTAGTGATGTGGTTCCTCTGGTTTGAGGCTACATGTGCTGGGATCCTCACCTTTCGATGATGTTGTCCCACTGGTTTGGGGACACTCCTGCCTTGTTCCCATCCCCTTGGTGATGTGGACCCTCTGGTGAGAGTCTGATCCTGGCTGTGTTCCTCACCCTTCTGTGAGGTGGGCCCTCTGCTGTGAGGTCACTCCTCACCTTTCTTATTTTTGGGCCCTCTTTTGTGAGGCTCCTCCTGCCTGCCTCACTCCCAGCCCCTTGATGATGGGTGTCCTATGGTTTGAAGCCACATGTTCTGGGTTCCTCAGCTTTAGATGATGTGGCCCTACTCATGTGAGGACACTCCTGCCTGGTTCGAATCCATTTGGTGATGTGGGCCCTCTGGTGCGAGTGTGATCCTGACTGGGTTCATCACACTTCTCTGAGGTGGGCCCTCTGCTGTGAGGTCATTCGTGCCTGGTTGGCACACATCACCTTGGCGACGTCAGCCCTCTGGTGGCAGTTGGAGCCTGCTGGGAGCCTCCTTCCCTTGGTGATGAGGGTCCTCTGGCGTCAGGCCCTAACTGCTGGTCTCCCAAAATTTTCTGATACGTTCTCAGTGGTGCGAGGACACTCCTACCAGATTTATATCCCCATGGGGATGTGGGCCTCCTGCTCTGAGGTCCCAATGGCTGGGTTGCTCAGTTTCATGACATGGGCCCTCTTCTGTGAGTTCACTGTGGCCTGGATCCCATAGCCTCGGTGCTCTGGGCCGCCTGCTGGGAGGTTCCAACTGCTGGATTCCTCACTTTTTTGTTCTATGGGCCCAGTGTTGTGAGGCTACTCCTGCCTGCCTCACTCCGAGGCCCTTGGTGATGTGGGTCCTCTGGTTTGAGGACACATGTGCTGAGTACCTCACCTTTCGATGATGTGGCCCCACTGGTGTGAAGACACTCCTGCCTGGTTCCCATCCCCTTGGTGATGTGGGCCCTCTGGTGAGAGTCTGATGTTGGCTGATTTTCTCACCCTTCTGTGAGCTGGGACCTCTGCTGTGAGGTAACTCCTGCCTGGCTTGCTCACGTTGCCTTGACAACGTGAGCCTTCAGGTGGCAGTTGGAGCCTGCTGGGAATCTCCTCCCCTCGGTTATGAGAGCTCTGGATAAAACACATATGCCCTCTTTTGCCAAGTGCATTATTTTCCAAGTTCTGTCTCTTTTCCTATGCTTTAAGAGCGACTCCCGTGTACCTTCTGAAATCGGTTTCCAGCAAATCTGCACCGTTTTCAAGTCCTCTTCGCAGCCTTACTTCAGTATAATGTTGGATGATACCTGTCATTTATAACTCTGCAGGTTTGTGAATTACAGTGCCCCTGAGCTCCTTTCTTCAACACGCTTTCTTGTGAGCTGGCCGCAACACCGCAGGATTGCTTCAGGCCCTAGTGTGGTTCCGGCATGGCTCGCTGAGCGTTTGGTTAATTCCTCTTCCTGGTGGGAAATGAGAGTTAAATTTGCCCGTCCAGACTCCTCCAGCTAGTCTCTCATTGGTTCTCCCTATTCCTGTTCATTTTCCGCAGAAATTGCAAACTGGGCCAAACAGGAGGTTAAAGGCACTGACTCTCCAAGTGGGGAGAGTGTTAGTAAAGTGTCTGGAATGTTGCACCCGAGTACCAGGGGACGAAATCTGAGACACATTTGAACACGTTTCCCGATCACACGGTGAATCATACTCTGGGTTCCACATGCATGTTTTAGCTGAAGGAAGAATCCCTTAAACCTGGAGAGTTGAGAACCATGGAATGGGTACCATGCAATATGACTTCCAAGGGTCTGCATTTGCTCACCGAACCTCACCAATCCTATCACTGCTGCGTTTATGCCGCTGTACACACGCTTGGTTCTCTTTCGGAGACATATAAATCCATAGGTTTTAAGATTCTTACTAGTCAGGTATATTCTTAGGCGTTTAATATGGGGTGTTGAGTCCACTTCGTTGAGCAAGGAGTAGCTCTTGTCTATTACATATTTGGCTTATGGAAAGGTATCTGTGCTAATTTCAATCTCTGGTTCTCTGCAGCACCCCAACTCACCTTTCCCCTTAAGCAAGCATAAGTTGGTTTTCTACATTTGAGACCCTATTCTGTTTTGTAATTCAGTTCCTGTGTAGCCAAGTTTACAATCCGTGTATTAGTGATATCTTACGATGTTTCTTTTTCTGTGTGACTTATTTCACTTAGAATCATCGTACCTGAATCCACTCATTATGCTGCTACTGGCCTGATGACATAGATTTCATTGCTGAGTGATATTGCATTGTACGTAAGTACCACAACTTCTTTATCCATTTTTCGCTTTCTGCGATATTGAACTTGAACCGTAAACGAGGTTCTTGTAAACAGAGCCGTTCCAAACTTTGGGGTGGCTGTGTCTTTTTGATTTTAATTTCCCTAATCTATAGGACCAAAAATGGAAGTGCCCTAGGCTCTGTTGCTTTGTTTTTTAGATGTTTCAGGAAACACCATACACTTCTCCAGAGTGGCTGTTGGCGATTTACATCCCGACCATCAGGCTAAGTAGGCTCCCAGTTCTCCATGGTCTGTCCTGCCTTTCTGGATTTTACACTTTTTTCAGATGGCCCTTTTGACCGGGGGGCAGTGAGACTTCATTGTAGTGCAGATTTCCTTTGCAAGCTTGCTTGGTTGGCCAAAAAGGGCGTATGCGTTTTTTCCTGAATATATTCAGGAAAAAAAGAATACGCCCTTTTTGGCCAAGTGCATCATTGTGGACGTTCTGCCTCTTTTCTTATGCTTTACATGCAATTCCACTCTACCTCCTGAAATCGGTTTCCTGCAATTCTGCCCCGCTTTCAAGTCCTCTTGGCAGCCTTACTTCAATATATTTTTGGATGTTAGCTGTCATTTAGAACTCTGCAGGTGTGTGAATTACAGGGCCCCTTAGCTCTTTCTTCAACTCGCTTTCTTGTGAGCTGGCCGCAACACTGCAGGATTGCTTCAGGCCCTAGTGTGGTTCCAGCATGGCTCGCTGAGCCTTTGGTTAATTCCTCTTCCTGGTGGGAAATGAGAGTAAAATTTGCCCGTCCAGACACCTCCAGCTAGTCTCTCATTGGTTCTCCCTATTCCTGTTCATTTTCTGCAGAAATTGCAAACTAGGCCAACCAGGAGGTTAAAGGCACTGACTCTCCAAGTGGGGAGAGTGTTAGTAAAGCGTCTGGAATGTTGCACCCGAGTACCAGGGGACGAAAACTGAGACACATTTGAACACGTTTCCCGATCACACGGTGGATCATACTCTGGGTTCCACATGCATGTTTTAGGTGAAGGAAGAATCCCTTAAACCTGGAGAGTTGAGAACCATGGAATGGGTACCATGCAATATGACTTCAAACGGTCTTCATTTGCTCACCGAACCTCACCAATACTTTCACTGCTGCCTTTATGCCGCTGTACACATGCTTGATTCTCTTTCGGAGACATATAAATCCATAGGTTTTAAGATTCTTACTAGTCAGGTATATTCTTATGCGTTTAATATGGGGTGTTGAGTCCACTTCGTTGAGCAAGGAGTAGCTCTTGTCTATTATATATTTGTCTTCTGGAAAGGTATCTGTGTTAATTTCCATCTCTGGTTTTATGCAGCACCCCAACTCACCTTTCCCCTTAAGCAAGCATAAGTTGGTTTTCTACATTTGAGACCCTGTTCTGTTTTGTAATTCAGTTCCTGTGTAGCCAAGCTTACATTCCGTGTATTAGTGATATCTTATGATGTTTCTTTTTCTGTGTGACTTATTTCACTTAGAATCATCGTACCTGAATTCACTCATTATCCTGCTATGGGCCTGATGATATAGATTTCATATCTGAGTGATATTGCATTGTACGTTAGTACCACAAATTCTTTATCCATTTTTCGCTTTGTGTGATATTGAACTTGTACCGTAAATGAGGTTCCTGTAAACAGAGCCATCCCCAATTTTGGGGTGGCTGTGTCTTTTTGATTTTAATTTCCCTAAGCTATAGGACCATAAGTGGAAGTACACTAGGCTCTGTTGCTTTGTTTTTTAGATGTTTCAGGAAACACCAATCACTTCTCCAGAGTGGCTGTTGGAAATTTACATCCCGCCCATCAGCATAACAAGGCTCCCAGTTCTCCATGGCCTGTCCTGCCTTTCTGGATTTTACACTTTTTTCAGATAGCCCTTTTGACCGGGGGGCAGAGAGACTTCATTGTAGTGCAGATTTCCTTTGCAATGTTGCTTGGTTGGCCAAAAAGTGCGAATGCGTTTTTTCCTGAATATATTCAGGAAAAAACGCATACGCCCTTTTTGGCCAAGTGCATCATTGTGGACGTTCTGCCTCTTTTCCTATGCTTTACATGCAATTCCAGTCTACCTCCTGAAATCGGTTTCCTGCAATTCTGCCCCGGTTTCAAGTCCTCTTGGCAGCCTTACTTCAATATATTTTTGGATGATAGCTGTCATTTATAACTCTGCAGGTGTGTGAATTATAGGGCCCCTGAGCTCCTTTCTTCAACTTGCTTTTTTCTGAGCTGGCCGCAACACCGCAGGATTGCTTCAGGCCCTAGTGTGGTTCCGGCATGGCTCGCTGAGCCTTTGGTTAATTCCTCTTCCTGGTGGGAAATGAGAGTTAAATTTGCCCGTCCAGACTCCTCCAGCTAGTCTCTCATTGGTTCTCCCTATTCCTGTTCATTTTCCACAGAAATTGCAAACTGGGCCAAACAGGAGGTTAAAGGCACTGACTCTCCAAGTGGGGAGAATGTTAGTAAAGCATCTGGAATGTTGCACCCGAGTACCAGGGGACGAAAACTGAGACACATTTGAACACGTTTCCCGATCACACGGTGGATCATACTCTGGGTTCCACATGCATGTTTTAGCTGAAGGAAGAATCCCTTAAACCTGGAGAGTTGAGACCCATGGAATGGGAACCATGCAATATGACTTCAAAGGGTCTGCATTTGCTCACCGAACCTCACCAATCCTTTCACTGCTGCGTTTATGCCGCTGTACACACGCTTGATTCTCTTTCGGAGACATATAAATCTATAGGTTTTAAGATTCTTACTAGTCAGGTATATTCTTAGGCGTTTAATATGGTGTGTTGAGTCCACTTCGTTGAGCAAGCAGTAGCTCTTGTCTATTACATATTTGTCTTATGGAAAGGTATCTGTGCTAATTTCAATCTCTGGTTTTATGCAGCACCCCAACTCACCTTTCCCCTTAAGCAAGCATAAGTTGGTTTTCTACATTTGAGACCCTATTCTGTTTTGTAATTCAGTTCCTGTGTAGCCAAGTTTACATTCTGTGTATTAGTGATATCTTATGATGTTTCTTTTTCTGTGTGACTTATTTCACGTATAATCATCGTACCTGAATCCACTCATTATGCTGCTCCTGGCCTGATGACATAGATTTCATTGCTGAGTGATATTGCATTGTACGTAAGTACAACAACTTCTTTATCCATTTTTCGATTTCTGTGATATTGAACTTGTACTGTAAACGAGTGTTCTTGTAAACAGAGCCGTCCCAAACTTTGAGGTGGCTGTGTCTTTTTGATTTTAATTTCCCTAAGCTATAGGACCATAAGTGGAAGTGCCCTAGGCTCTGTTGCTTTGTTTTTTAGATGTTTCAGGAAACACCATACACTTTTGCAGGTTGGCTGTTGGTAATTTACATCCCGCCCATCAGCATAAGAAGGCTCCCAGTTCTCCATGGCCTGTCCTGCCTTTCTGGATTTTACACTTTTTTCAGATGGCCCTTTTGACCGGGGGGCAGTGAGACTTCATTGTAGTGCAGATTTCCTTTGCAAGCTTTCTTGGTTGGCCAAAAAGGGCGTATGCGTTTTTTCCTGAATATATTCAGGAAAAAACGCATACGCCCTTTTTGGCCAAGTGCATCATTGTGGACGTTCTGCCTCTTTTCCTATGCTTTACATGCAATTCCAGTCTACCTCCTGAAATCGGTTTCCTGCAATTCTGCCCCGTTTTCAAGTCCTCTTGGCAGCCTTACTTCAATATATTTTTGGACGATAGCTGTCATTTATAACTCTGCAGGTTTGTGAATTACAGGGCCCCTGATCTCCTTTCTTCAACTCGCTTTCTTGTGAGCTGGCCGCAACACCGCAGGATTGCTTCAGGCCCTAGTGTGGTTCCGGCATGGCTCGCTGAGCCTTTGGTTAATTCCTCTTCTTGGTGGGAAATGAGAGTTAAATTTACCCGTCCAGACATCTCCAGCTAGTCTCTCATTGGTTCTCCCTCTTCCTGTTCATTTTCCACAGAAATTGCAAACTGGGCCAAACAGGAGGTTAAAGGCACTGACTCTCCAAGTGGGGAGAGTGTTAGTAAAGCATCTGGAATGTTGCACCCGAGTACCAGGGGACGAAAACTGAGACACATTTGAACACGTTTCCCGATCACACGGTGGATCATACTCTGGGTTCCACATGCATGTTTTAGCTGAAGGAAGAATCCCTTAAACCTGGAGAGTTGAGAACCATGGAATGGGTACCATGCAATATGACTTCAAAGGGTCTGCATTTGCTCACCAAACCTCACCAATCCTTTCACTGCTGCGTTTATGCCGCTGTACACACGCTTGATTCTCTTTCGGAGACATATAAATCCATAGGTTTTAAGATTCTTACTAGTCAGGTATATTCTTAGGCGTTTAATATGGGGTGTAGAGTCCGCTTCGTTGAGCAAGGAGTAGCTCTTGTCTATTACATATTTGTCTTATGGAAAGGTATCTGTGTTAATTTCAATCTCTGGTTTTCTGCAGCACCCCAACTCACCTTTCCCCTTAAGCAAGCATAAGTTGGTTTTCTACATTTGAGACCCTATTCTGTTTTGTAATTCAGTTCCTGTGTAGCCAAGCTTACATTCCGTGTATTAGTGATATCTTATGATGTTTCTTTTTCTGTGTGACTTATTTCACTTAGAATCATCGTACCTGAATCCACTCATTATACTGCTATGATCCTGATGATATAGATTTCATTGCTGAGTGATATTGCATTGTACGTTAGTACCACAACTTCTTTATCCATTTTTCGCTTTCTGTGATATTGAACTTGTACCATAAATGAGGTTCCTGTAAACAGAGCCGTCCCCAATTTTGGGGTGGCTGTGTCTTTTTGATTTTAATTTCCCTAAGCTATAGGACCATAATTGGAAGTACCCAAGGCTCTGTTGCTTTGTTTTTTAGATGTTTCAGGAAACACCATACACTTCTGCAGAGTGGCTGTTGGCAATTTACATCCCGCCCATCAGCCTAACTAGGCACCCAGTTCTCCATGGCCTGTCCTGCCTTTCTGGATTTTACACTTTTTTCAGATGGCCCTTTTGACCGGGGGGCAGTGAGACTTCATTGTAGTGCAGATTTCCTTTGCAAGCTTGCTTGGGTGGCCAAAAAGGACGTATTCGTTTTTTCCTGAATATATTCAGGAAAAAACGCATACGTCGTTTTTGGCCAAGTGCATCATTGTGGACGTTCTGTCTCTTTTCCTATGCTTTACATGCAATTCCAGTCTACCTCCTGAAATCGGTTTCCTGCAATTCTGCCCCGCTTTCAAGTCCTCTTGGCAGCCTTACTTCAATATATTTTTGGACGATAGCTGTCATTTATATCTCTGCAGGTTTGTGAATTACAGTGCCCCTGAGCTCCTTTCTTCAACTCGCTTTCTTGTGAGCTGGCCGCAACACTGCATGATTGCTTCAGGCCCTAGTGTGATACTGGCATGACATGCTGAGCCTTTGGTTAATTCCTCTTCCTGGTGGGAAATGAGAGTTAAATTTGCCCGTCCAGACACCTCCAGCTAGTCTCTCATTGGTTCTCCCGATTCCTGTTCATTTTCCGCAGAAATTGCAAACTGGGCCCAACAGCAGATTAAAGGCACTGACTCTGCAAGTGGGGAGAGTGTTAGTAAAGCGTCTGGAATGTTGCACCCGAGTACCAGGGGACGAAAACTGAGACACATTTGAACACGTTTCCCGATCACACGGTGGATCATACTCTGGGTTCCACATGCATGTTTTAGCTGAAGGAAGAATCCCTTAAACCTGGAGAGTTGAGAACCAATGAATGGGTACCATGCAATATGACTTCAAAGGGTCTTCATTTGCTCACCGAACCTCACCAATCCTTTCACTGCTGCGTTTATGCCGCTGTACACACGCTTGATTCTCTTTCGGAGACATATAAATCCATAGGTTTTAAGATTCTTACTAGTCAGGTATATTCTTAGGCGTTTAATATGGGGTGTTGAGTCCACTTCGTTGAGCAGGGAGTAGCTCTTGTCTATTACATATTTGTCTTATGGAAAGGTATCTGTGCTAATTTCAATCTCTGGTTTTCTGCAGCACCCCAACTCACCTTTCCCCTTAAGCAAGCATAAGTTGGTTTTCTACATTTGAGACCCTATTCTGTTTTGTAATTCAGTTCCTGTGTAGCCAAGTTTACATTCTGTGTATTAGTGATATCTTATGATGTTTCTTTTTCTGTGTGACTTATTTCACTTAGAATCATCGTACCTCAATCCATTCATTATGCTGCTACTGGCCTGATGACATAGATTTAATTGCTGAGTGATATTGCATTGTACGTAAGTACAACAACTTCTTTATCCATTTTTCGCTTTCTGCGATATTGAACTTGTACCGTAAACGAGGTTCTTGTAAACAGAGCCGTCCCAAACTTTGGGGTGGCTGTGTCTTTTTGATTTTAATTTCCCTAAGCTATAGCACCATAAGTGGAAGTGCCCTAGGCTCTGTTGCTTTGTTTTTTAGATGTTTCAGGAAACACCATACACTTCTCCAGAGTGGCTGTTGGCAATTTACATCACGCCCATTGGCATAACAAAACTCCCAGTTCTCCATGGCCTGTCCTGCCTTTCTGGATTTTACTCTTTTTTCAGATGGCCCTTTTGACCGGGGAGCAGTGAGACTTCATTGTAGTGCAGATTTCCTTTGCAAGCTTGATTGGTTGGCCAAAAAGTGCATATGCGTTTTTTCCTGAATATATTCAGGAAAAAACGCATACGCCCTTTTTGGCCAAGTGCATCATTGTGGACGTTCTGCCTCTTTTCCTATGCTTTACATGCAATTCCAGTCTACCTCCTGAAATCGGTTTCTTGCAATTCTGCCCCGCTTTCAAGTCCTCTTGACAGCCTTACTTCAATATATTTTTGGACGATAGCTGTCATTTATAACTCTGCAGGTTTGTGAATTACAGTGCCCCTGAGCTCATTTATTCAACTCGCTTTCTTGTGAGCTGCCCGCAACACCGCAGGATTGCCTCAGGCCCTAGTGTGGTTCTGGCATGGCTTGCTGAGCCTTTGGTTAATTCCTCTTCCTGGTGGGAAATGAGAGTTAAATTTACCTGTCCAGACACCTCCAGCTAGTCTCTGATTGGTTCTCCCTATTCCTGTTCATTTTCCGCAGAAATTGCCAACTGGGCCAAACAGGAGGTTAAAGGCACTGACTCTCCAAGTGGGGAGAGTGTTAGTAAAGCGTCTGGAATGTTGCACCCGAGTACCAGGGGATGAAAACTGAGACACATTTGAACACGTTTCCCGATCACACGGTGGATCATCCTCTGGGTTCCACATGCATGTTTTAGCTGGAGGAAGAATCCCTTAAACCTGGAGAGTTGAGACCCATGGAATGGGTACCATGCAATATGACTTCAAAGGGTCTGCATGTGCTCACCGCACCTCACCAATCCTATCACTGCTGCGTTTATGCCGCTGTACACACGCTTGATTCTCTTTCGGAGACATATAAATCCATAGGTTTTAAGATTCTTACTAGTCAGGTATATTCTTAGGCGTTTAATATGGGGTGTTGAGTCCACATCGTTGAGCAAGCAGTAGCTCTTGTGTATTACATATTTGGCTTATGGAAAGGTATCTGTGCTAATTTCAATCTCTGGTTTTATGCAGCACCCCAACTCACCTTTCCCCTTAAGCAAGCATAAGTTGGTTTTCTCCATTTGAGACCCTATTCTGTTTTGTAATTCAGTTCCTGTGTAGGCAAGTTTACATTCCGTGTATTAGTGATACCTTATGATGTTTCTTTTTCTGTGTGACTTATTTCACTTAGAATCATCGTACCTGAATCCACTCATTATGCTGCTACTGGCCTGATGACATAGATTTCATTGCTGAGTGATATTGCAGTGTACGTAAGTACCACAACTTCTTTATCCATTTTTCGCTTTCTGTGATATTGAACTTGTACGGTAAACGAGGTTCTTGTAAACAGAGCCATCCCAAACTTTGGGGTGGCTGTGTCTTTTTGATTTTAATTTCCCTAAGCTATAGGACCATAAGTGGAAGTGCCCTAGGCTCTGTTGCTTTGTTTTTTAGATGTTTCAGGAAACACCATACACTTCTCCAGAGTGGCTGTTGGCAATTTACATCCCGCCCATCAGCATAACAAGGCTCCCAGTTCTCCATGGCCTGTCTTGCCTTTCTGGATTTTACACTTTTTTCAGATGGCCCTTTTGACCGGGGGGCAGTGAGACTTCATTGTAGTGCAGATTTCCTTTGCAAGCATGCTTGGTTGGCCAAAAAGGGCGTATGCGTTTTTTCCTGAATATATTCAGGAAAAAACGCATATGCCCTTTTTGGCCAAGTGCATCATTGTGGACGTTCTGCCTCTTTTCTTATGCTTTACATGCAATTCCAGTCTACCTCCTGAAATCGGTTTCCTGCAATTGTGACCCGCTTTCAAGTCCTCTTGGCAGCCTTACTTCAATATATTTTTGGACGATAGCTGTAATTTACAACTCTGCAGGTGTGTGAATTACAGGGCCCCTGAGCTCCTTTCTTCAACTCGCTTTCTTGTGAGCTGGCCGCAACACCGCAGGATTGCTTCAGGCCCTAGTGTGGTTCCGGCATGGCTCGCTGAGCCTTTGGTTAATTCCTCTTCCTGTTGGGAAATGAGAGTTAAATTTGCCCGTCCAGACACCTCCAGCTAGTCTCTCATTGGTTCTCCCTATTCCTGTTCATTTTCCGCAGAAATTGCAAACTGGGCCAAACAGGAGGTTAAAGGCACTGACTCTCCAATTGGGGAGAGTGTTAGTAAAGCGTCTGGAATGTTGCACCCGAGTACCAGGGGACGAAAACTGAGACACATTTGAACACGTTTCCCGATCACACGGTGGATCATCCTCTGGGTTCCACATGCATGTTTTAGCTGAAGGAAGAATCCCTTAAACCTGGAGAGTTGAGACCCATGGAATGGGTACCATGCAATACGACTTAAAAGGGTCTGCATTTGCTCACCGAACCTCACCAATCCTATCACTGCTGCGTTTATGCCGCTGTACACGCGCTTGATTCTCTTTCGGAGACATATAAATCCATAGGTTTTAAGATTCTTACTAGTCAGGTATATTCTTAGGCGTTTAATATGGGGTGTTGAGTCCACTTCGTTGAGCAAGCAGTAGCTCTTGTCTATTACATATTTGGCTTATGGAAAGGTATCTGTGCTAATTTCAATCTCTGGTTTTATGCAGCACCCCAACTCACCTTTCCCCTTAAGCAAGCATAAGTTGGTTTTCTACATTTGAGACCCTATTCTGTTTTGTAATTCAGTTCCTGTGTAGGCAAGTTTACATTCCGTGTATTAGTGATACCTTATGATGTTTCTTTTTCTGTGTGACTTATTTCACTTAGAATCATCGTACCTGAATCCACTCATTATGCTGCTACTGGCCTGATGACATAGATTTCATTGCTGAGTGATATTGCATTGTACGTAAGTACCACAACTTCTTTATCCATTTTTTGCTTTCTGCGATATTGAACTTGTACCGTAAACGAGGTTCTTGTAAACAGAGCTGTCCCAAACTTTGGGGTGGCTGTGTCTTTATTTTAATTTCCCTAAGCTATAGGACCATAAGTGGAAGTGCCCTAGGCTCTGTTGCTTTGGTTTTTTAGATGTTTCAGGAAACACCATACACTTCTCCAGAGTGGCTGTTGGCAATTTACATCCCGCCCATCAGCATAACAAGGCTCCCAGTTCTCCATGGCCTGTCCTGCCTTTCTGGATTTTACACATTTTTCAGATGGCCCTTTTGACCGGGGGGCAGTGAGACTTCATTGTAGTGCAGATTTCCTTTGCAAGCTTGCTTGGTTGGCCAAAAAGGGCGTATGCATTTTTTCCTGAATATATTCAGGAAAAAACGCATACGCCCTTTTTGGCCAAGTGCATCATTGTGGACGTTCTGCCTCTTTTCCTATGCTTTACATGCAATTCCAGTCTACCTCCTGAAATCGGTTTCCTGCAATTCTGCCCCGCTTTCAAGTCCTCTTGGCAGCCTTACTTCAATATATTTTTGGACGATAGCTGTCATTTACAACTCTGCAGGTGTGTGAATTACAGGGCCCCTGAGCTCCTTTCTTCAACTCGCTTTCTTGTGAGCTGGCCGCAACACCGCAGGATTGCTTCAGGCCCTAGTGTGGTTCCGGCATGGCTCGCTGAGCCTTTGGTTAATTCCTCTTCTTGGTGGGAAATGAGAGTTAAATTTACCCGTCCAGACTCCTCCAGCTAGTCTCTCATTGGTTCTCCCTATTCCTGTTCATTTTCCGCAGAAATTGCAAACTGGGCCAAACAGGAGGTTAAAGGCACTGACTCTCCAAGTGGGGAGAGTGTTAGTAAAGCGTCTGGAATGTTGCACCCGAGTACCAGGGGACGAAAACTGAGACACATTTGAACACGTTTCCCGATCACACGGTGGATCATCCTCTGGGTTCCACATGCATGTTTTAGCTGAAGGAAGAATCCCTTAAACCTGGAGAGTTGAGACCCATGGAATGGGTACCATGCAATACGACTTCAAAGGGTCTGCATTTGCTCACCGAACCTCACCAATCCTATCACTGCTGTGTTTATGCCGCTGTACACACGCTTGATTCTCTTTCGGAGACATATAAATCCATAGGTTTTAAGATTCTTACTAGTCAGGTATATTCTTAGGCGTTTAATATGGGGTGTTGAGTCCACTTCGTTGAGCAAGCAGTAGCTCTTGTCTATTACATATTTGGCTTATGGAAAGGTATCTGTGCTAATTTCAATCTCTGGTTTTATGCAGCACCACAACTCACCTTTCCCCTTAAGCAAGCATAAGTTGGTTTTCTGCATTTGAGACCCTATTCTGTTTTGTAATTCAGTTCCTGTGTAGCCAAGTTTACATTCCGTGTATTAGTGATATCTTATGATGTTTCTTTTTCTGTGTGACTTATTTCACTTAGAATCATCGTACCTGAATCCACTCATTATGCTGCTACTGGCCTGATGACATAGATTTCATTGTTGAGTGATATTGCATTGTACCAAAGTACCACAACTTCTTTATCCATTTTTCGCTTTCTGCGATATTGAACTTGTACCATAAACGAGGTTCTTGTAAACAGAGCCGTCCCAAACTTTGGGGTGGCTGTGTCTTTTTGATTTTAATTTCCCTAAGCTATAGGACCATAAGTGGAAGTGCCCTAGGCTCTGTTGCTTTGTTTTTTAGATGTTTCAGGAAACACCATACACTTCTCCAGAGTGGCTGTTGGCAATTTACATCCCGCCCATCAGCAGAAGAAGGCTCCCAGTTCTCCATGGCCTGTCCTGCCTTTCTGGATTTTACACTTTTTTCAGATGTCCCTTTTGACCGGGGGGCAGTGAGACTTCATTGTAGTGCAGATTTCCTTTGCAAGCTTGCTTGGTTGGCCAAAAAGGGCGTATGCGTTTTTTCCTGAATATATTCAGGATAAAACGCATACGCCCTTTTTGGCCAAGTGCATCATTGTGGACGTTCTGCCTCTTTTCCTATGCTTTACATGCAATTCCAGTCTACCTCCTGAAATCGGTTTCCTGCAATTCTGCCCCGCTTTCAAGTCCTCTTGGCAGCCTTACTTCAATATATTTTTGGACGATAGCTGTCATTTAGAACTCTGCAGGTGTGTGAATTACAGGGCCCCTGAGCTCCTTTCTTCAACTCGCTTTCTTGTGAGCTGGCCGCAACACCGCAAGATTGCTTCAGGCCCGAGTGTGGTTCTGGCATGGCTCGCTGAGCCTTTGGTTAATTCCTCTTCCTGTTGGGAAATGAGAGTTAAATTTGCCCGTCCAGACTCCTCCAGCTAGTCTCTGATTGGTTCTCCCTATTCCTGTTCATTTTCCGCAGAAATTGCAAACTGGGCCAAACAGGAGTTTAAAGGCACTGACTCTCCAAGTGGGGAGAGTGTTAGTAAAGCGTCTGGAATGTTGCACCCAAGTACCAGGGGATGAAAACTGAGACACATTTGAACACGTTTCCCGATCACACAGTGGATCATACTCTGGGTTCCACATGCATGTTTTAGCTGAAGGAAGAATCCCTTAAACCTGGAGAGTTGAGGACCATGGAATGGGTACCATGCAATATGACTTCAAAGGGTCTGCATTTGCTCACCAAACCTCACCAATCCTATCACTGCTGCGTTTATGCCACTGTACACACGCTTGATTCTCTTTCGGAGACATATAAATCCATAGGTTTTAAGATTCTTAATAGTCAGGTGTATTCTTAGGCGTTTAATATGGGGTGTTGAGTCCACTTCGTTGAGCAAGCAGTAGCTCTTGTCTATTACATATTTGGCTTATGGAAAGGTATCCGTGCTAATTTCAATCTCTGGTTTTATGCAGCACCCCAACTCACCTTTCCCCTTAAGCAAGCATAAGTTGGTTTTCTACATTTGAGACCCTATTCTGTTTTGTAATTCAGTTCCTGTGCAGCCAAGTTTACATTCCGTGTATTAGTGATATCTTATGATGTTTCTTTTTCTGTGTGACTTATTTCACTTAGAATCATCGTACCTGAATCCACTCATTATGCTGCTACTGGCCTGATGACATAGATTTCATTGCTGAGTGATATTGCATTGTACGTAAGTACCACAACTTCTTTATCCATTTTTCGCTTTCTGCGATATTGAACTTGTACCGTAAACGAGGTTCTTGTAAACAGAGCTGTCCCAAACTTTGGGGTGGCTGTGTCTTTATTTTAATTTCCCTAAGCTATAGGACCATAAGTGGAAGTGCCCTAGGCTCTGTTGCTTTGTTTTTTAGATGTTTCAGGAAACACCATACACTTCTCCAGAGTGGCTGTTGGCAATTTACATCCCGCCCTTCAGCATAAGAAGGCTCCCAGTTCTCCATGGCCTGTCCTGCCTTTCTGGATTTTACACATTTTTCAGATGGCCCTTTTGACCGGGGGGCAGTGAGACTTCATTGTAGTGCAGATTTCCTTTGCAAGCTTGCTTGGTTGGCCAAAAAGGGCGTATGCGTTTTTTCCTGAATATATTCAGGAAAAAACGCATACGCCCTTTTTGGCCAAGTGCATCATTGTGGACGTTCTGCCTCTTTTCCTATGCTTTACATGCAATTCCAGTCTACCTCCTGAAATCGGTTTCCTGCAATTCTGCCCCGCTTTCAAGTCCTCTTGGCAGCCTTACTTCAATATATTTTTGGACGATAGCTGTCATTTACAACTCTGCAGGTGTGTGAATTACAGGGCCCCTGAGCTCCTTTCTTCAACTCGCTTTCTTGTGAGCTGGCCGCAACACCGCAGGATTGCTTCAGGCCCTAGTGTGGTTCCGGCATGGCTCGCTGAGCCTTTGGTTAATTCCTCTTCTTGGTGGGAAATGAGAGTTAAATTTACCCGTCGAGACACCTCCAGCTAGTCTCTCATTGGTTCTCCCTATTCCTGTTCATTTTCCGCAGAAATTGCAAACTGGGCCAAACAGGAGGTTAAAGGCACTGACTCTCCAAGTGGGGAGAGTGTTAGTAAAGCGTCTGGAAAGTTGCACCCGAGTACCAGGGGACGAAAAGTGAGACACATTTGAACACGTTTCCCGATCACACGGTGGATCATCCTCTGGGTTCCACATGCATGTTTTAGCTGAAGGAAGAATCCCTTAAACCTGGAGAGTTGAGAACCATGGAATGGGTACCATACAATATGACTTCAAAGGGTCTGCATTTGCTCACCGAACCTCACCAATCCTATCAGTGCTGCGTTTATGCCACTGTACACATGCTTGATTCTCTTTCGGAGACATATAAATCCATAGGTTTTAAGATTCTTACTAGTCAAGTATATTCTTAGGCGTTTAATATGGGGTGTTGAGTCCACTTCGTTGAGCAAGCAGTAGCTCTTGGCTATTACATATTTGGCTTATGGAAAGGTATCTGTGGTAATTTCAATCTCTGGTTTTATGCAGCACCCCAACTCACCTTTCCCCTTAAGCAAGCATAAGTTGTTTTTCTACATTTGAGACCCTATTCTGTTTTGTAATTCAGTTCCTGTGTAGCCAAGTTTACATTCCGTGTATTAGTGATATCTTATGATGTTTCTTTTTCTGTGTGACATATTTCACTTAGAATCATCGTACCTGAATCCACTCATTATGCTGCTATGGGCCTGATGACAGAGATTTCATTGCTGAGTGATATTGCATTGTACGTTAGTACCACAACTTCTTTATCCATTTTTCGCTTTCTGCAATATTGAACTTGTACCGTAAACGAGGTTCTTGTAAACAGAGCCGTCCCAAACTTACTGGTGGCTGTGTCTTTTTGATTTTAATTTCCCTAATCTATAGGACCATAAGTGGAAGTGCCCTAGGCTCTGTTGCTTTGTTTTTTAGATGTTTCAGGAAACACCATACACTTCTCCAGAGTGGCTGTTGGCAATTTACATCATGCCCAAAAGCATAACAAGGCTCCCAGTTCTCCATGGCCTGTCCTGCCTTTCTGGATTTTACACTTTTTTCAGATGGCCCTTTTGACCGGGGGGCAGTGAGACTTCATTGTAGTGCAGATTTCCTTTGCAAGCTTGCTTGGTTGGCCAAAAAGGGCGTATGCGTTTTTTCCTGAATATATTCAGGAAAAAACGCATACGCCCTTTTTGGCCAAGTGCATCATTGTGGACGTTCTGCCTCTTTTCCTATGCTTTACATGCAATTCCAGTCTACCTCCTGAAATCGGTTTCCTGCAATTCTGCCCCGCTTTCAAGTCCTCTTGGCAGCCTTACTTCAATATATTTTTGGACGATAGCTGTCATTTAGAACTCTGCAGGTGTGTGAATTACAGGGCCCCTGAGCTCCTTTCTTCAACTCGCTTTCTTGTGAGCTGGCCGCAACACCGCAGGATTGCTTCAGGCCCTAGTGTGGTTCCGGCATGGCTCGCTGAGCCTTTGGTTAATTCCTCTTCTTGGTGGGAAATGAGAGTTAAATTTACCTGTCCAGACACCTCCAGCTAGTCTCTCATTGGTTCACCCTATTCCTGTTCATTTTCCGCAGAAATTGCAAACTGGGCCAAACAGGAGGTTAAAGGCACTGACTCTCCAAGTGGGGAGACTGTTAGTAAAGCGTCTGGAATGTTGCACCCGAGTACCAGGGGACGAAAACTGAGACACATTTGAACACGTTTCCCGATCACACGGTAGATCATCCTCTGGGTTCCACATGCATGTTTTAGCTGAAGGAAGAATCCCTTAAACCTGGAGAGTTGAGAACCATGGAATGGGTACCATGCAATATGACTTCAAAGGGTCTGCGTTTGCTCACTGAACCTCACCAATCCTATCACTGCTGCGTTTATGCCGCTGTACACATGCTTGATTCTCTTTCGGAGACATATAAATCCATAGGTTTTAAGTTTCTTACTAGTCAAGTATATTCTTAGGCGTTTAATATGGGGTGTTGTGTCCACTTCGTTGAGCAAGCAGTAGCTCTTGGCTATTACATATTTGGCTTATGGAAAGGTATCTGTGCTAATTTCAATCTCTGGTTTTATGCAGCACCCCAACTCACCTTTCCCCTTAAGCAAGCATAAGTTGGTTTTCTACATTTGAGACCCTATTCTGTTTTGTAATTCAGTTCCTGTGTAGCCAAGTTTACATTCCGTGTATTAGTGATATCTTATGATGTTTCTTTTTCTGTGTGACTTATTACACTTAGAATCATCGTACCTGAATCCACTCATTATGCTGCTATGGGCCTGATGACAGAGATTTCATTGCTGAGTGATATTGCATTGTACGTTAGTACCACAACTTCTTTATCCATTTTTCGCTTTCTGCGATATTGAACTTGTACCGGAAACGAGGTTCTTGTAAACAGAGCCGTCCCAAACTTTGGGGTGGCTGTGTCTTTTTGATTTTAATTTCCCTAAGCTATAGGACCATAAGTGGAAGTGCCCTAGGCTCTCTTGCTTTGTTTTTTAGATGTTTCAGGAAACACCATACACTTCTCCAGAGTGGCTGTTGGCAATTTACATCCCGACCATCAGCATAACAAGGCTCCCAGTTCTCCATGGCCTGTCCTGCCTTTCTGGATTTTACACTTTTTTCAGATGTCCCTTTTGACCGGGGGGCAGTGAGACTTCATTGTAGTGCAGATTTCCTTTGCAAGCTTGCTTGGTTGGCCAAAAAGGGCGTATGCGTTTTTTCCTGAATATATTCAGGAAAAAACGCATACGCCCTTTTTGGCCAAGTGCATCATTGTGGACGTTCTGCCTCTTTTCCTATGCTTTACATGCAATTCCAGTCTACCTCCTGAAATCGGTTTCCTGCAATTCTGCCCCGCTTTCAAGTCCTCTTGGCAGCCTTACTTCAATATATTTTTGGACGATAGCTGTCATTTAGAACTCTGCAGGTGTGTGAATTACAGGGCCCTTGAGCTCCTTTCTTCAACTCGCTTTCTTGTGAGCTGGCCGCAACACCGCAGGATTGCTTCAGGCCCTAGTGTGGTTCCGGCATGGCTCGCTGAGCCTTTGGTTAATTCCTCTTCCTGTTGGGAAATGAGAGTTAAATTTGCCCGTCCAGACTCCTCCAGCTAGTCTCTCATTGGTTCTCCCTATTCCTGTTCATTTTCCGCAGAAATTGCAAACTGGGCCAAACAGGAGGTTAAAGGCACTGACTCTCCAAGTGGGGAGAGTGTTAGTAAAGCGTCTGGAATGTTGCACCCGAGTACCAGGGGATGAAAACTGAGACACATTTGAACACGTTTCCCGATCACACGGTGGATCATCCTCTGGGTTCCACATGCATGTTTTAGTTGAAGGAAGAATCCCTTAAACCTGGAGAGTTGAGAACCATGGAATGGGTACCATGCAATATGACGTCAAAGGGTCTGCATTTGCTCACCGAACCTCACCAATCCTATCACTGCTGCGTTTATGCCACTGTACACACGCTTGATTCTCTTTCGAAGACATATAAATCCATAGGTTTTAAGATTCTTACTACTCAGGTATATTCTTAGGCGTTTAATATGGGGTGTTGAGTCCACTTCGTTGAGCAAGCAGTAGCTCTTGTCTATTACATATTTGGCTTATGGAAAGGTATCTGTGGTAATTTCAATCTCTGGTTTTATGCAGCACCCCAACTCACCTTTCCCCTTAAGCAAGCATAAGTTGGTTTTCTACATTTGAGACCCTATTCTGTTTTGTAATTCAGTTCCTGTGTAGCCAAGTTTACATTCCGTGTATTAGTGATATCTTATGATGTTTCTTTTTCTGTGTGACTTATTTCACTTAGAATCATCGTACCTGAATCCACTCATTATGCTGCTACTGGCCTGATGACATAGATTTCATTGCTGAGTGATATTGCATTGTACGTAAGTACCACAACTTCTTTATCCATTTTTCGCTTTCTGCGATATTGAACTTGTACCGTAAACGAGGTTCTTGTAAACAGAGCCGTCCCAAACTTACTGGTGGCTGTGTCTTTTTGATTTTAATTTCCCTAATCTATAGGACCATAAGTGGAAGTGCCCTAGGCTCTGTTGCTTTGTTTTTTAGATGTTTCAGGAAACACCATACACTTCTCCAGAGTGGCTGTTGGCAATTTACATCATGCCCATCAGCATAACAAGGCTCCCAGTTCTCCATGGCCTGTCCTGCCTTTCTGGATTTTACACTTTTTTCAGATGGCCCTTTTGACCGGGGGGCAGTGAGACTTCATTGTAGTGCAGATTTCCTTTGCAAGCTTGCTTGGTTGGCCAAAAAGGGCGTATGCGTTTTTTCCTGAATATATTCAGGAAAAAACGCATACGCCGTTTTTGGCCAAGTGAATCATTGTGGACGTTCTGCCTCTTTTCCTATGCTTTACATGCAATTCCAGTCTACCTCCTGAAATCGGTTTCCTGCAATTCTGCCCCGCTTTCAAGTCCTCTTGGCAGCCTTACTTCAATATATTTTTGGACGATAGCTGTCATTTAGAACTCTGCAGGTGTGTGAATTACAGGGCCCCTGATCTCCTTTCTTCAACTCGCTTTCTTGTGAGCTGGCCGCAACACCGCAGGATTGCTTCAGGCCCTAGTGTGGTTCCGGCATGGCTCGCTGAGCCTTTGGTTAATTCCTCTTCTTGGTGGGAAATGAGAGTTAAATTTACCTGTCCAGAAACCTCCAGCTAGTCTCTCATTGGTTCTCCCTATTCCTGTTCATTTTCCGCAGAAATTGCAAACTGGGCCAAACAGGAGGTTAAAGGCACTGACTCTCCAAGTGGGGAGAGTGTTAGTAAAGCGTCTGGAATGTTGCACCCGAGTACCAGGGGACGAAAACTGAGACACATTTGAACACGTTTCCCGATCACACGGTAGATCATCCTCTGGGTTCCACATGCATGTTTTAGCTGAAGGAAGAATCCCTTAAACCTGGAGAGTTGAGACCCATGGAATGGGTACCATGCAATATGACTTCAAAGGGTCTGCATTTGCTCACTGAACCTCACCAATCCTATCACTGCTGCGTTTATGCCGCTGTACACATGCTTGATTCTCTTTCGGAGACATATAAATCCATAGGTTTTAAGTTTCTTACTAGTCAAGTATATTCTTAGGCGTTTAATATGGGGTGTTGTGTCCACTTCGTTGAGCAAGCAGTAGCTCTTGGCTATTACATATTTGGCTTATGGAAAGGTATCTGTGCTAATTTCAATCTCTGGTTTTATGCAGCACCCCAACTCACCTTTCCCCTTAAGCAAGCATAAGTTGGTTTTCTACATTTGAGACCCTATTCTGTTTTGTAATTCAGTTCCTGTGTAGCCAAGTTTACATTCCGTGTATTAGTGATATCTTATGATGTTTCTTTTTCTGTGTGACTTATTTCACTTAGATTCATCGTACCTGAATCCACTCATTATGCTGCTATGGGCCTGATGACAGAGATTTCATTGCTGAGTGATATTGCATTGTACGTTAGTACCACAACTTCTTTATCCATTTTTCGCTTTCTGCGATATTGAACTTGTACCGGAAACGAGGTTCTTGTAAACAGAGCCGTGCCAAACTTTGGGGTGGCTGTGTCTTTTTGATTTTAATTTCCCTAAGCTATAGGACCATAAGTGGAAGTGCCCTAGGCTCTGTTGCTTTGTTTTTTAGATGTTTCAGGAAACAGCATACACTTCTCCAGAGTGGCTGTTGGCAATTTACATCACGCCCATCAGCATAACAAGGCTCCCAGTTCTCCATGGCCTGTCCTGCCTTTCTGGATTTTACACTTTTTTCAGATGGCCCTTTTGACCGGGGGGCAGTGAGACTTCATTGTAGTGCAGATTTCCTTTGCAAGCTTGCTTGGTTGGCCAAAAAGGGCGTATGCGTTTTTTCCTGAATATATTCAGGAAAAAACGCATACGCCCTTTTTGGCCAAGTGCATCATTGTGGACGTTCTGCCTCTTTTCCTATGCTTTACATGCAATTCCAGTCTACCTCCTGAAATCGGTTTCCTGCAATTCTGCCCCGCTTTCAAGTCCTCTTGGCAGCCTTACTTCAATATATTTTTGGACGATAGCTGTCATTTAGAACTCTGCAGGTGTGTGAATTACAGGGCCCCTGAGCTCCTTTCTTCAACTCGCTTTCTTGTGAGCTGGCCGCAACACCGCAGGATTGCTTCAGGCCCTAGTGTGGTTCCGGCATGGCTCGCTGAGCCTTTGGTTAATTCCTCTTCTTGGTGGGAAATGAGAGTTAAATTTACCTGTCCAGACACCTCCAGCTAGTCTCTCATTGGTTCTCCCTATTCCTGTTCATTTTCCGCAGAAATTGCAAACTGGGCCAAACAGGAGGTTAAAGGCACTGACTCTCCAAGTGGGGAGAGTGTTAGTAAAGCGTCTGGAATGTTGCACCCGAGTACCAGGGGACGAAAACTGAGACACATTTGAACACGTTTCCCGATCACACGGTAGATCATCCTCTGGGTTCCACATGCATGTTTTAGCTGAAGGAAGAATCCCTTAAACCTGGAGAGTTGAGAACCATGGAATGGGTACCATGCAATATGACTTCAAAGGGTCTGCGTTTGCTCACTGAACCTCACCAATCCTATCACTGCTGCGTTTATGCCGCTGTACACATGCTTGATTCTCTTTCGGAGACATATAAATCCATAGGTTTTAAGTTTCTTACTAGTCAAGTATATTCTTAGGCGTTTAATATGGGGTGTTGTGTCCACTTCGTTGAGCAAGCAGTAGCTCTTGGCTATTACATATTTGGCTTATGGAAAGGTATCTGTGCTAATTTCAATCTCTGGTTTTATGCAGCACCCCAACTCACCTTTCCCCTTAAGCAAGCATAAGTTGGTTTTCTACATTTGAGACCCTATTCTGTTTTGTAATTCAGTTCCTGTGTAGCCAAGTTTACATTCCGTGTATTAGTGATATCTTATGTTGTTTCTTTTTCTGTGTGACTTATTTCACTTAGAATCATCGTACCTGAATCCACTCATTATGCTGCTATGGGCCTGATGACAGAGATTTCATTGCTGAGTGATATTGCATTGTACGTTAGTACCACAACTTCTTTATCCATTTTTCGCTTTCTGCGATATTGAACTTGTACCGGAAACGAGGTTCTTGTAAACAGAGCCGTCCCAAACTGTGGGGTGGCTGTGTCTTTTTGATTTTAATTTCCCTAAGCTATAGGACCATAAGTGGAAGTGCCCTAGGCTGTGTTGCTTTGTTTTTTAGATGTTTCAGGAAACACCATACACTTCTCCAGAGTGGCTGTTGGCAATTTACATCCCGACCATCAGCATAACAAGGCTCCCAGTTCTCCATGGCCTGTCCTGCCTTTCTGGATTTTACACTTTTTTCAGATGTCCCTTTTGACCGGGGGGCAGTGAGACTTCATTGTAGTGCAGATTTCCTTTGCAAGCTTGCTTGGTTGGCCAAAAAGGGCGTATGCGTTTTTTCCTGAATATATTCAGGAAAAAACGCATACGCCCTTTTTGGCCAAGTGCATCATTGTGGACGTTCTGCCTCTTTTCCTATGCTTTACATGCAATTCCAGTCTACCTCCTGAAATCGGTTTCCTGCAATTCTGCCCCGCTTTCAAGTCCTCTTGGCAGCCTTACTTCAATATATTTTTGGACGATAGCTGTCATTTAGAACTCTGCAGGTGTGTGAATTACAGGGCCCTTGAGCTCCTTTCTTCAACTCGCTTTCTTGTGAGCTGGCCGCAACACCGCAGGATTGCTTCAGGCCCTAGTGTGGTTCCGGCATGGCTCGCTGAGCCTTTGGTTAATTCCTCTTCCTGTTGGGAAATGAGAGTTAAATTTGCCCGTCCAGACTCCTCCAGCTAGTCTCTCATTGGTTCTCCCTATTCCTGTTCATTTTCCGCAGAAATTGCAAACTGGGCCAAACAGGAGGTTAAAGGCACTGACTCTCCAAGTGGGGAGAGTGTTAGTAAAGCATCTGGAATGTTGCACCCGAGTACCAGGGGACAAAAACTGAGACACATTTGAACACGTTTCCCGATCACACGGTAGATCATCCTCTGGGTTCCACATGCATGTTTTAGCTGAAGGAAGAATCCCTTAAACCTGGAGAGTTGAGACCCATGGAATGGGTACCATGCAATATGACTTCAAAGGGTCTGCATTTGCTCACTGAACCTCACCAATCCTATCACTGCTGCGTTTATGCCGCTGTACACATGCTTGATTCTCTTTCGGAGACATATAAATCCATAGGTTTTAAGTTTCTTACTAGTCAAGTATATTCTTAGGCGTTTAATATGGGGTGTTGAGTCCACTTCGTTGAGCAAGCAGTAGCTCTTGGCTATTACATATTTGGCTTATGGAAAGGTATCTGTGCTAATTTCAATCTCTGGTTTTATGCAGCACCCCAACTCACCTTTCCCCTTAAGCAAGCATAAGTTGGTTTTCTACATTTGAGACCCTATTCTGTTTTGTAATTCAGTTCCTGTGTAGCCAAGTTTACATTCCGTGTATTAGTGATATCTTATGATGTTTCTTTTTCTGTGTGACTTATTTCACTTAGATTCATCGTACCTGAATCCACTCATTATGCTGCTATGGGCCTGATGACAGAGATTTCATTGCTGAGTGATATTGCATTGTACGTTAGTACCACAACTTCTTTATCCATTTTTCGCTTTCTGCGATATTGAACTTGTACCGGAAACGAGGTTCTTGTAAACAGAGCCGTCCCAAACTTTGGGGTGGCTGTGTCTTTTTGATTTTAATTTCCCTAAGCTATAGGACCATAAGTAGAAGTGCCCTAGGCTCTGTTGCTTTGTTTTTTAGATGTTTCAGGAAACACCATACACTTCTCCAGAGTGGCTGTTGGCAATTTACATCACGCCCATCAGCATAACAAGGCTCCCAGTTCTCCATGGCCTGTCCTGCCTTTCTGGATTTTACACTTTTTTCAGATGGCCCTTTTGACCGGGGGGCAGTGAGACTTCATTGTAGTGCAGATTTCCTTTGCAAGCTTGCTTGGTTGGCCAAAAAGGGCGTATGCGTTTTTTCCTGAATATATTCAGGAAAAAACGCATACGCCCTTTTTGGCCAAGTGCATCATTGTGGACGTTCTGCCTCTTTTCCTATGCTTTACATGCAATTCCAGTCTACCTCCTGAAATCGGTTTCCTGCAATTCTGCCCCGCTTTCAAGTCCTCTTGGCAGCCTTACTTCAATATATTTTTGGACGATAGCTGTCATTTAGAACTCTGCAGGTGTGTGAATTACAGGGCCCCTGAGCTCCTTTCTTCAACTCGCTTTCTTGTGAGCTGGCCGCAACACCGCAGGATTGCTTCAGGCCCTAGTGTGGTTCCGGCATGGCTCGCTGAGCCTTTGGTTAATTCCTCTTCTTGGTGGGAAATGAGAGTTAAATTTACCTGTCCAGACACCTCCAGCTAGTCTCTCATTGGTTCTCCCTATTCCTGTTCATTTTCCGCAGAAATTGCAAACTGGGCCAAACAGGAGGTTAAAGGCACTGACTCTCCAAGTGGGGAGAGTGTTAGTAAAGCGTCTGGAATGTTGCACCCGAGTACCAGGGGACGAAAACTGAGACACATTTGAACACGTTTCCCGATCACACGGTAGATCATCCTCTGGGTTCCACATGCATGTTTTAGCTGAAGGAAGAATCCCTTAAACCTGGAGAGTTGAGAACCATGGAATGGGTACCATGCAATATGACTTAAAAGGGTCTGCGTTTGCTCACTGAACCTCACCAATCCTATCACTGCTGCGTTTATGCCGCTGTACACATGCTTGATTCTCTTTCGGAGACATATAAATCCATAGGTTTTAAGTTTCTTACTAGTCAAGTATATTCTTAGGCGTTTAATATGGGGTGTTGTGTCCACTTCGTTGAGCAAGCAGTAGCTCTTGGCTATTACATATTTGGCTTATGGAAAGGTATCTGTGCTAATTTCAATCTCTGGTTTTATGCAGCACCCCAACTCACCTTTCCCCTTAAGCAAGCATAAGTTGGTTTTCTACATTTGAGACCCTATTCTGTTTTGTAATTCAGTTCCTGTGTAGCCAAGTTTACATTCCGTGTATTAGTGATATCTTATGATGTTTCTTTTTCTGTGTGACTTATTTCACTTAGAATCATCGTACCTGAATCCACTCATTATGCTGCTATGGGCCTGATGACAGAGATTTCATTGCTGAGTGATATTGCATTGTACGTTAGTACCACAACTTCTTTATCCATTTTTCGCTTTCTGCGATATTGAACTTGTACCGGAAACGAGGTTCTTGTAAACAGAGCCGTCCCAAACTTTGGGGTGGCTGTGTCTTTTTGATTTTAACTTCCCTAAGCTATAGGACCATAAGTGGAAGTGCCCTAGGCTGTGTTGCTTTGTTTTTTAGATGTTTCAGGAAACACCATACACTTCTCCAGAGTGGCTGTTGGCAATTTACATCCCGACCATCAGCATAACAAGGCTCCCAGTTCTCCATGGCCTGTCCTGCCTTTCTGGATTTTACACTTTTTTCAGATGTCCCTTTTGACCGGGGGGCAGTGAGACTTCATTGTAGTGCAGATTTCCTTTGCAAGCTTGCTTGGTTGGCCAAAAAGGGCGTATGCGTTTTTTCCTGAATATATTCAGGAAAAAACGCATACGCCCTTTTTGGCCAAGTGCATCATTGTGGACGTTCTGCCTCTTTTCCTATGCTTTACATGCAATTCCAGTCTACCTCCTGAAATCGGTTTCCTGCAATTCTGCCCCGCTTTCAAGTCCTCTTGGCAGCCTTACTTCAATATATTTTTGGATGATAGCTGTCATTTAGAACTCTGCAGGTGTGTGAATTACAGGGCCCTTGAGCTCCTTTCTTCAACTCGCTTTCTTGTGAGCTGGCCGCAACACCGCAGGATTGCTTCAGGCCCTAGTGTGGTTCCGGCATGGCTCGCTGAGCCTTTGGTTAATTCCTCTTCCTGTTGGGAAATGAGAGTTAAATTTGCCTGTCCAGACTCCTCCAGCTAGTCTCTCATTGGTTCTCCCTATTCCTGTTCATTTTCCGCAGAAATTGCAAACTGGGCCAAACAGGAGGTTAAAGGCACTGACTCTCCAAGTGGGGAGAGTGTTAGTAAAGCGTCTGGAATGTTGCACCCGAGTACCAGGGGACGAAAACTGAGACACATTTGAACACGTTTCCCGATCACACGGTGGATCATCCTCTGGGTTCCACATGCATGTTTTAGCTGAAGGAAGAATCCCTTAAACCTGGAGAGTTGAGAACCATGGAATGGGTACCATGCAATATGACTTCAAAGGGTCTGCATTTGCTCACCGAACCTCACCAATCCTATCACTGCTGCGTTTATGCCACTGTACACACGCTTGATTCTCTTTCGAAGACATATAAATCCATAGGTTTTAAGATTCTTACTAGTCAGGTATATTCTTAGGCGTTTAATATGGGGTGTTGAGTCCACTTCGTTGAGCAAGCAGTAGCTCTTGTCTATTACATATTTGGCTTATGGAAAGGTATCTGTGGTAATTTCAATCTCTGGTTTTATGCAGCACCCCAACTCACCTTTCCCCTTAAGCAAGCATAAGTTGGTTTTCTACATTTGAGACCCTATTCTGTTTTGTAATTCAGTTCCTGTGTAGCCAAGTTTACATTCCGTGTATTAGTGATATCTTATGATGTTTCTTTTTCTGTGTGACTTATTTCACTTAGAATCATCGTACCTGAATCCACTCATTATGCTGCTACTGGCCTGATGACATAGATTTCATTGCTGAGTGATATTGCATTGTACGTAAGTACCACAACTTCTTTATCCATTTTTCGCTTTCTGCGATATTGAACTTGTACCGTAAACGAGGTTCTTGTAAACAGAGCCGTCCCAAACTTACTGGTGGCTGTGTCTTTTTGATTTTAATTTCCCTAATCTATAGGACCATAAGTGGAAGTGCCCTAGGCTCTGTTGCTTTGTTTTTTAGATGTTTCAGGAAACACCATACACTTCTCCAGAGTGGCTGTTGGCAATTTACATCATGCCCATCAGCATAACAAGGCTCCCAGTTCTCCATGGCCTGTCCTGCCTTTCTGGATTTTACACTTTTTTCAGATGGCCCTTTTGACCGGGGGGCAGTGAGACTTCATTGTAGTGCAGATTTCCTTTGCAAGCTTGCTTGGTTGGCCAAAAAGGGCGTATGCGTTTTTTCCTGAATATATTCAGGAAAAAACGCATACGCCCTTTTTGGCCAAGTGCATCATTGTGGACGTTCTGCCTCTTTTCCTATGCTTTACATGCAATTCCAGTCTACCTCCTGAAATCGGTTTCCTGCAATTCTGCCCCGCTTTCAAGTCCTCTTGGCAGCCTTACTTCAATATATTTTTGGACGATAGCTGTCATTTAGAACTCTGCAGGTGTGTGAATTACAGGGCCCCTGAGCTCCTTTCTTCAACTCGCTTTCTTGTGAGCTGGCCGCAACACCGCAGGATTGCTTCAGGCCCTAGTGTGGTTCCGGCATGGCTCGCTGAGCCTTTGGTTAATTCCTCTTCGTGGTGGGAAATGAGAGTTAAATTTACCTGTCCAGACACCTCCAGCTAGTCTCTCATTGGTTCTCCCTATTCCTGTTCATTTTCCGCAGAAATTGCAAACTGGGCCAAACAGGAGGTTAAAGGCACTGACTCTCCAAGTGGGGAGAGTGTTAGTAAAGCGTCTGGAATGTTGCACCCGAGTACCAGGGGACGAAAACTGAGACACATTTGAACACGTTTCCCGATCACACGGTAGATCATCCTCTGGGTTCCACATGCATGTTTTAGCTGAAGGAAGAATCCCTTAAACCTGGAGAGTTGAGAACCATGGAATGGGTACCATGCAATATGACTTCAAAGGGTCTGCATTTGCTCACTGAACCTCACCAATCCTATCACTGCTGCGTTTATGCCGCTGTACACATGCTTGATTCTCTTTCGGAGACATATAAATCCATAGGTTTTAAGTTTCTTACTAGTCAAGTATATTCTTAGGCGTTTAATATGGGGTGTTGTGTCCACTTCGTTGAGCAAGCAGTAGCTCTTGGCTATTACATATTTGGCTTATGGAAAGGTATCTGTGCTAATTTCAATCTCTGGTTTTATGCAGCACCCCAACTCACCTTTCCCCTTAAGCAAGCATAAGTTGGTTTTCTACATTTGAGACCCTATTCTGTTTTGTAATTCAGTTCCTGTGTAGCCAAGTTTACATTCCGTGTATTAGTGATATCTTATGATGTTTCTTTTTCTGTGTGACTTATTTCACTTAGATTCATCGTACCTGAATCCACTCATTATGCTGCTATGGGCCTGATGACAGAGATTTCATTGCTGAGTGATATTGCATTGTACGTTAGTACCACAACTTCTTTATCCATTTTTCGCTTTCTGCGATATTGAACTTGTACCGGAAACGAGGTTCTTGTAAACAGAGCCGTCCCAAACTTTGGGGTGGCTGTGTCTTTTTGATTTTAATTTCCCTAAGCTATAGGACCATAAGTGGAAGTGCCCTAGGCTCTGTTGCTTTGTTTTTTAGATGTTTCAGGAAACACCATACACTTCTCCAGAGTGGCTGTTGGCAATTTACATCACGCCCATCAGCATAACAAGGCTCCCAGTTCTCCATGGCCTGTTCTGCCTTTCTGGATTTTACACTTTTTTCAGATGGCCCTTTTGACCGGGGGGCAGTGAGACTTCATTGTAGTGCAGATTTCCTTTGCAAGCTTGCTTGGTTGGCCAAAAAGGGCGTATGCGTTTTTTCCTGAGTATATTCAGGAAAAAACGCATACGCCCTTTTTGGCCAAGTGCATCATTGTGGACGTTCTGCCTCTTTTCCTATGCTTTACATGCAATTCCAGTCTACCTCCTGAAATCGGTTTCCTGCAATTCTGCCCCGCTTTCAAGTCCTCTTGGCAGCCTTACTTCAATATATTTTTGGACGATAGCTGTCATTTAGAACTCTGCAGGTGTGTGAATTACAGGGCCCCTGAGCTCCTTTCTTCAACTCGCTTTCTTGTGAGCTGGCCGCAACACCGCAGGATTGCTTCAGGCCCTAGTGTGGTTCCGGCATGGCTCGCTGAGCCTTTGGTTAATTCCTCTTCTTGGTGGGAAATGAGAGTTAAATTTACCTGTCCAGACACCTCCAGCTAGTCTCTCATTGGTTCTCCCTATTCCTGTTCATTTTCCGCAGAAATTGCAAACTGGGCCAAACAGGAGGTTAAAGGCACTGACTCTCCAAGTGGGGAGAGTGTTAGTAAAGCGTCTGGAATGTTGCACCCGAGTACCAGGGGACGAAAACTGAGACACATTTGAACACGTTTCCCGATCACACGGTAGATCATCCTCTGGGTTCCACATGCATGTTTTAGCTGAAGGAAGAATCCCTTAAACCTGGAGAGTTGAGAACCATGGAATGGGTACCATGCAATATGACTTAAAAGGGTCTGCGTTTGCTCACTGAACCTCACCAATCCTATCACTGCTGCGTTTATGCCGCTGTACACATGCTTGATTCTCTTTCGGAGACATATAAATCCATAGGTTTTAAGTTTCTTACTAGTCAAGTATATTCTTAGGCGTTTAATATGGGGTGTTGTGTCCACTTCGTTGAGCAAGCAGTAGCTCTTGGCTATTACATATTTGGCTTATGGAAAGGTATCTGTGCTAATTTCAATCTCTGGTTTTATGCAGCACCCCAACTCACCTTTCCCCTTAAGCAAGCATAAGTTGGTTTTCTACATTTGAGACCCTATTCTGTTTTGTAATTCAGTTCCTGTGTAGCCAAGTTTACATTCCGTGTATTAGTGACATCTTATGATGTTTCTTTTTCTGTGTGACTTATTTCACTTAGAATCATCGTACCTGAATCCACTCATTATGCTGCTATGGGCCTGATGACAGAGATTTCATTGCTGAGTGATATTGCATTGTACGTTAGTACCACAACTTCTTTATCCATTTTTCGCTTTCTGCGATATTGAACTTGTACCGGAAACGAGGTTCTTGTAAACAGAGCCGTGCCAAACTTTGGGGTGGCTGTGTCTTTTTGATTTTAACTTCCCTAAGCTATAGGACCATAAGTGGAAGTGCCCTAGGCTGTGTTGCTTTGTTTTTTAGATGTTTCAGGAAACACCATACACTTCTCCAGAGTGGCTGTTGGCAATTTACATCCCGACCATCAGCATAACAAGGCTCCCAGTTCTCCATGGCCTGTCCTGCCTTTCTGGATTTTACACTTTTTTCAGATGTCCCTTTTGACCGGGGGGCAGTGAGACTTCATTGTAGTGCAGATTTCCTTTGCAAGCTTGCTTGGTTGGCCAAAAAGGGCGTATGCGTTTTTTCCTGAATATATTCAGGAAAAAACGCATACGCCCTTTTTGGCCAAGTGCATCATTGTGGACGTTCTGCCTCTTTTCCTATGCTTTACATGCAATTCCAGTCTACCTCCTGAAATCGGTTTCCTGCAATTCTGCCCCGCTTTCAAGTCCTCTTGGCAGCCTTACTTCAATATATTTTTGGACGATAGCTGTCATTTAGAACTCTGCAGGTGTGTGAATTACAGGGCCCTTGAGCTCCTTTCTTCAACTCGCTTTCTTGTGAGCTGGCCGCAACACCGCAGGATTGCTTCAGGCCCTAGTGTGGTTCCGGCATGGCTCGCTGAGCCTTTGGTTAATTCCTCTTCGTGGTGGGAAATGAGAGTTAAATTTACCTGTCCAGACACCTCCAGCTAGTCTCTCATTGGTTCTCCCTATTCCTGTTCATTTTCCGCAGAAATTGCAAACTGGGCCAAACAGGAGGTTAAAGGCACTGACTCTCCAAGTGGGGAGAGTCTTAGTAAAGCGTCTGGAATGTTGCACCCGAGTACCAGGGGACGAAAACTGAGACACATTTGAACACGTTTCCCGATCACACGGTGGATCATCCTCTGGGTTCCACATGCATGTTTTAGCTGAAGGAAGAATCCCTTAAACCTGGAGAGTTGAGAACCATGGAATGGGTACCATGCAATATGACTTCAAAGGGTCTGCATTTGCTCACCGAACCTCACCAATCCTATCACTGCTGCGTTTATGCCACTGTACACACGCTTGATTCTCTTTCGAAGACATATAAATCCATAGGTTTTAAGATTTTTACTAGTCAGGTATATTCTTAGGCGTTTAATATGGGGTGTTGAGTCCACTTCGTTGAGCAAGCAGTAGCTCTTGTCTATTACATATTTGGCTTATGGAAAGGTATCTGTGGTAATTTCAATCTCTGGTTTTATGCAGCACCCCAACTCACCTTTCCCCTTAAGCAAGCATAAGTTGGTTTTCTACATTTGAGACCCTATTCTGTTTTGTAATTCAGTTCCTGTGTAGCCAAGTTTACATTCCGTGTATTAGTGATATCTTATGATGTTTCTTTTTCTGTGTGACTTATTTCACTTAGAATCATCGTACCTGAATCCACTCATTATGCTGCTACTGGCCTGATGACATAGATTTCATTGCTGAGTGATATTGCATTGTACGTAAGTACCACAACTTCTTTATCCATTTTTCGCTTTCTGCGATATTGAACTTGTACCGTAAACGAGGTTCTTGTAAACAGAGCCGTCCCAAACTTACTGGTGGCTGTGTCTTTTTGATTTTAATTTCCCTAATCTATAGGACCATAAGTGGAAGTGCCCTAGGCTCTGTTGCTTTGTTTTTTAGATGTTTCAGGAAACACCATACACTTCTCCAGAGTGGCTGTTGGCAATTTACATCATGCCCATCAGCATAACAAGGCTCCCAGTTCTCCATGGCCTGTCCTGCATTTCTGGATTTTACACTTTTTTCAGATGGCCCTTTTGACCGGGGGGCAGTGAGACTTCATTGTAGTGCAGATTTCCTTTGCAAGCTTGCTTGGTTGGCCAAAAAGGGCGTATGCGTTTTTTCCTGAATATATTCAGGAAAAAACGCATACGCCCTTTTTGGCCAAGTGCATCATTGTGGACGTTCTGCCTCTTTTCCTATGCTTTACATGCAATTCCAGTCTACCTCCTGAAATCGGTTTCCTGCAATTCTGCCCCGCTTTCAAGTCCTCTTGGCAGCCTTACTTCAATATATTTTTGGACGATAGCTGTCATTTAGAACTCTGCAGGTGTGTGAATTACAGGGCCCCTGAGCTCCTTTCTTCAACTCGCTTTCTTGTGAGCTGGCCGCAACACCGCAGGATTGCTTCAGGCCCTAGTGTGGTTCCGGCATGGCTCGCTGAGCCTTTGGTTAATTCCTCTTCCTGTTGGGAAATGAGAGTTAAATTTGCCCGTCCAGACTCCTCCAGCTAGTCTCTCATTGGTTCTCCCTATTCCTGTTCATTTTCCGCAGAAATTGCAAACTGGGCCAAACAGGAGGTTAAAGGCACTGACTCTCCAAGTGGGGAGAGTGTTAGTAAAGCGTCTGGAATGTTGCACCCGAGTACCAGGGGACGAAAACTGAGACACATTTGAACACGTTTCCCGATCACACGGTAGATCATCCTCTGGGTTCCACATGCATGTTTTAGCTGAAGGAAGAATCCCTTAAACCTGGAGAGTTGAGACCCATGGAATGGGTACCATGCAATATGACTTCAAAGGGTCTGCATTTGCTCACTGAACCTCACCAATCCTATCACTGCTGCGTTTATGCCGCTGTACACATGCTTGATTCTCTTTCGGAGACATATAAATCCATAGGTTTTAAGTTTCTTACTAGTCAAGTATATTCTTAGGCGTTTAATATGGGGTGTTGTGTCCACTTCGTTGAGCAAGCAGTAGCTCTTGGCTATTACATATTTGGCTTATGGAAAGGTATCTGTGCTAATTTCAATCTCTGGTTTTATGCAGCACCCCAACTCACCTTTCCCCTTAAGCAAGCATAAGTTGGTTTTCTACATTTGAGACCCTATTCTGTTTTGTAATTCAGTTCCTGTGTAGCCAAGTTTACATTCCGTGTATTAGTGATATCTTATGATGTTTCTTTTTCTGTGTGACTTATTTCACTTAGATTCATCGTACCTGAATCCACTCATTATGCTGCTATGGGCCTGATGACAGAGATTTCATTGCTGAGTGATATTGCATTGTACGTTAGTACCACAACTTCTTTATCCATTTTTCGCTTTCTGCGATATTGAACTTGTACCGGAAACGAGGTTCTTGTAAACAGAGCCGTCCCAAACTTTGGGGTGGCTGTGTCTTTTTGATTTTAATTTCCCTAAGCTATAGGACCATAAGTGGAAGTGCCCTAGGCTCTGTTGCTTTGTTTTTTAGATGTTTCAGGAAACACCATACACTTCTCCAGAGTGGCTGTTGGCAATTTACATCACGCCCATCAGCATAACAAGGCTCCCAGTTCTCCATGGCCTGTCCTGCCTTTCTGGATTTTACACTTTTTTCAGATGGCCCTTTTGACCGGGGGGCAGTGAGACTTCATTGTAGTGCAGATTTCCTTTGCAAGCTTGCTTGGTTGGCCAAAAAGGGCGTATGCGTTTTTTCCTGAATATATTCAGGAAAAAACGCATACGCCCTTTTTGGCCAAGTGCATCATTGTGGACGTTCTGCCTCTTTTCCTATGCTTTACATGCAATTCCAGTCTACCTCCTGAAATCGGTTTCCTGCAATTCTGCCCCGCTTTCAAGTCCTCTTGGCAGCCTTACTTCAATATATTTTTGGACGATAGCTGTCATTTAGAACTCTGCAGGTGTGTGAATTACAGGGCCCTTGAGCTCCTTTCTTCAACTCGCTTTCTTGTGAGCTGGCCGCAACACCGCAGGATTGCTTCAGGCCCTAGTGTGGTTCCGGCATGGCTCGCTGAGCCTTTGGTTAATTCCTCTTCCTGTTGGGAAATGAGAGTTAAATTTGCCTGTCCAGACTCCTCCAGCTAGTCTCTCATTGGTTCTCCCTATTCCTGTTCATTTTCCGCAGAAATTGCAAACTGGGCCAAACAGGAGGTTAAAGGCACTGACTCTCCAAGTGGGGAGAGTCTTAGTAAAGCGTCTGGAATGTTGCACCCGAGTACCAGGGGACGAAAACTGAGACACATTTGAACACGTTTCCCGATCACACGGTGGATCATCCTCTGGGTTCCACATGCATGTTTTAGCTGAAGGAAGAATCCCTTAAACCTGGAGAGTTGAGAACCATGGAATGGGTACCATGCAATATGACTTCAAAGGGTCTGCATTTGCTCACCGAACCTCACCAATCCTATCACTGCTGCGTTTATGCCACTGTACACACGCTTGATTCTCTTTCGAAGACATATAAATCCATAGGTTTTAAGATTCTTACTAGTCAGGTATATTCTTAGGCGTTTAATATGGGGTGTTGAGTCCACTTCGTTGAGCAAGCAGTAGCTCTTGTCTATTACATATTTGGCTTATGGAAAGGTATCTGTGGTAATTTCAATCTCTGGTTTTATGCAGCACCCCAACTCACCTTTCCCCTTAAGCAAGCATAAGTTGGTTTTCTACATTTGAGACCCTATTCTGTTTTGTAATTCAGTTCCTGTGTAGCCAAGTTTACATTCCGTGTATTAGTGATATCTTATGATGTTTCTTTTTCTGTGTGACTTATTTCACTTAGAATCATCGTACCTGAATCCACTCATTATGCTGCTACTGGCCTGATGACATAGATTTCATTGCTGAGTGATATTGCATTGTACGTAAGTACCACAACTTCTTTATCCATTTTTCGCTTTCTGCGATATTGAACTTGTACCGTAAACGAGGTTCTTGTAAACAGAGCCGTCCCAAACTTACTGGTGGCTGTGTCTTTTTGATTTTAATTTCCCTAATCTATAGGACCATAAGTGGAAGTGCCCTAGGCTGTGTTGCTTTGTTTTTTAGATGTTTCAGGAAACACCATACACTTCTCCAGAGTGGCTGTTGGCAATTTACATCCCGACCATCAGCATAACAAGGCTCCCAGTTCTCCATGGCCTGTCCTGCCTTTCTGGATTTTACACTTTTTTCAGATGGCCCTTTTGACCGGGGGGCAGTGAGACTTCATTGTAGTGCAGATTTCCTTTGCAAGCTTGCTTGGTTGGCCAAAAAGGGCGTATGCGTTTTTTCCTGAATATATTCAGGAAAAAACGCATACGCCCTTTTTGGCCAAGTGCATCATTGTGGACGTTCTGCCTCTTTTCCTATGCTTTACATGCAATTCCAGTCTACCTCCTGAAATTGGTTTCCTGCAATTCTGCCCCGCTTTCAAGTCCTCTTGGCAGCCTTACTTCAATATATTTTTGGACGATAGCTGTCATTTAGAACTCTGCAGGTGTGTGAATTACAGGGCCCTTGAGCTCCTTTCTTCAACTCGCTTTCTTGTGAGCTGGCCGCAACACCGCAGGATTGCTTCAGGCCCTAGTGTGGTTCCGGCATGGCTCGCTGAGCCTTTGGTTAATTCCTCTTCCTGTTGGGAAATGAGAGTTAAATTTGCCCGTCCAGACTCCTCCAGCTAGTCTCTCATTGGTTCTCCCTATTCCTGTTCATTTTCCGCAGAAATTGCAAACTGGGCCAAACAGGAGGTTAAAGGCACTGACTCTCCAAGTGGGGAGAGTGTTAGTAAAGCGTCTGGAATGTTGCACCCGAGTACCAGGGGACGAAAACTGAGACACATTTGAACACGTTTCCCGATCACACGGTGGATCATCCTCTGGGTTCCACATGCATGTTTTAGCTGAAGGAAGAATCCCTTAAACCTGGAGAGTTGAGAACCATGGAATGGGTACCATGCAATATGACTTCAAAGGGTCTGCATTTGCTCACCGAACCTCACCAATCCTATCACTGCTGCGTTTATGCCACTGTACACACGCTTGATTCTCTTTCGAAGACATATAAATCCATAGGTTTTAAGATTCTTACTAGTCAGGTATATTCTTAGGCGTTTAATATGGGGTGTTGAGTCCACTTCGTTGAGCAAGCAGTAGCTCTTGTCTATTACATATTTGGCTTATGGAAAGGTATCTGTGGTAATTTCAATCTCTGGTTTTATGCAGCACCCCAACTCACCTTTCCCCTTAAGCAAGCATAAGTTGGTTTTCTACATTTGAGACCCTATTCTGTTTTGTAATTCAGTTCCTGTGTAGCCAAGTTTACATTCCGTGTATTAGTGATATCTTATGATGTTTCTTTTTCTGTGTGACTTATTTCACTTAGAATCATCGTACCTGAATCCACTCATTATGCTGCTACTGGCCTGATGACATAGATTTCATTGCTGAGTGATATTGCATTGTACGTAAGTACCACAACTTCTTTATCCATTTTTCGCTTTCTGCGATATTGAACTTGTACCCTAAACGAGGTTCTTGTAAACAGAGCCGTCCCAAACTTACTGGTGGCTGTGTCTTTTTGATTTTAATTTCCCTAATCTATAGGACCATAAGTGGAAGTGCCCTAGGCTCTGTTGCTTTGTTTTTTAGATGTTTCAGGAAACACCATACACTTCTCCAGAGTGGCTGTTGGCAATTTACATCATGCCCATCAGCATAACAAGGCTCCCAGTTCTCCATGGCCTGTCCTGCCTTTCTGGATTTTACACTTTTTTCAGATGGCCCTTTTGACCGGGGCGCAGTGAGACTTCATTGTAGTGCAGATTTCCTTTGCAAGCTTGCTTGGTTGGCCAAAAAGGGCGTATGCGTTTTTTCCTGAATATATTCAGGAAAAAACGCATACGCCCTTTTTGGCCAAGTGCATCATTGTGGACGTTCTGCCTCTTTTCCTATGCTTTACATGCAATTCCAGTCTACCTCCTGAAATCGGTTTCCTGCAATTCTGCCCCGCTTTCAAGTCCTCTTGGCAGCCTTACTTCAATATATTTTTGGACGATAGCTGTCATTTAGAACTCTGCAGGTGTGTGAATTACAGGGCCCCTGAGCTCCTTTCTTCAACTCGCTTTCTTGTGAGCTGGCCGCAACACCGCAGGATTGCTTCAGGCCCTAGTGTGGTTCCGGCATGGCTCGCTGAGCCTTTGGTTAATTCCTCTTCTTGGTGGGAAATGAGAGTTAAATTTACCTGTCCAGACACCTCCAGCTAGTCTCTCATTGGTTCTCCCTATTCCTGTTCATTTTCCGCAGAAATTGCAAACTGGGCCAAACAGGAGGTTAAAGGCACTGACTCTCCAAGTGGGGAGAGTGTTAGTAAAGCGTCTGGAATGTTGCACCCGAGTACCAGGGGACGAAAACTGAGACACATTTGAACACGTTTCCCGATCACACGGTAGATCATCCTCTGGGTTCCACATGCATGTTTTAGCTGAAGGAAGAATCCCTTAAACCTGGAGAGTTGAGACCCATGGAATGGGTACCATGCAATATGACTTCAAAGGGTCTGCATTTGCTCACTGAACCTCACCAATCCTATCACTGCTGCGTTTATGCCGCTGTACACATGCTTGATTCTCTTTCGGAGACATATAAATCCATAGGTTTTAAGTTTCTTACTAGTCAAGTATATTCTTAGGCGTTTAATATGGGGTGTTGTGTCCACTTCGTTGAGCAAGCAGTAGCTCTTGGCTATTACATATTTGGCTTATGGAAAGGTATCTGTGCTAATTTCAATCTCTGGTTTTATGCAGCACCCCAACTCACCTTTCCCCTTAAGCAAGCATAAGTTGGTTTTCTACATTTGAGACCCTATTCTGTTTTGTAATTCAGTTCCTGTGTAGCCAAGTTTACATTCCGTGTATTAGTGATATCTTATGATGTTTCTTTTTCTGTGTGACTTATTTCACTTAGATTCATCGTACCTGAATCCACTCATTATGCTGCTATGGGCCTGATGACAGAGATTTCATTGCTGAGTGATATTGCATTGTACGTTAGTACCACAACTTCTTTATCCATTTTTCGCTTTCTGCGATATTGAACTTGTACCGGAAACGAGGTTCTTGTAAACAGAGCCGTCCCAAACTTTGGGGTGGCTGTGTCTTTTTGATTTTAATTTCCCTAAGCTATAGGACCATAAGTGGAAGTGCCCTAGGCTCTGTTGCTTTGTTTTTTAGATGTTTCAGGAAACACCATACACTTCTCCAGAGTGGCTGTTGGCAATTTACATCACGCCCATCAGCATAACAAGGCTCCCAGTTCTCCATGGCCTGTCCTGCCTTTCTGGATTTTACACTTTTTTCAGATGGCCCTTTTGACCGGGGGGCAGTGAGACTTCATTGTAGTGCAGATTTCCTTTGCAAGCTTGCTTGGTTGGCCAAAAAGGGCGTATGCGTTTTTTCCTGAATATATTCAGGAAAAAACGCATACGCCCTTTTTGGCCAAGTGCATCATTGTGGACGTTCTGCCTCTTTTCCTATGCTTTACATGCAATTCCAGTCTACCTCCTGAAATCGGTTTCCTGCAATTCTGCCCCGCTTTCAAGTCCTCTTGGCAGCCTTACTTCAATATATTTTTGGACGATAGCTGTCATTTAGAACTCTGCAGGTGTGTGAATTACAGGGCCCCTGAGCTCCTTTCTTCAACTCGCTTTCTTGTGAGCTGGCCGCAACACCGCAGGATTGCTTCAGGCCCTAGTGTGGTTCCGGCATGGCTCGCTGAGCCTTTGGTTAATTCCTCTTCTTGGTGGGAAATGAGAGTTAAATTTACCTGTCCAGACACCTCCAGCTAGTCTCTCATTGGTTCTCCCTATTCCTGTTCATTTTCCGCAGAAATTGCAAACTGGGCCAAACAGGAGGTTAAAGGCACTGACTCTCCAAGTGGGGAGAGTGTTAGTAAAGCGTCTGGAATGTTGCACCCGAGTACCAGGGGACGAAAACTGAGACACATTTGAACACGTTTCCCGATCACACGGTAGATCATCCTCTGGGTTCCACATGCATGTTTTAGCTGAAGGAAGAATCCCTTAAACCTGGAGAGTTGAGAACCATGGAATGGGTACCATGCAATATGACTTCAAAGGGTCTGCGTTTGCTCACTGAACCTCACCAATCCTATCACTGCTGCGTTTATGCCGCTGTACACATGCTTGATTCTCTTTCGGAGACATATAAATCCATAGGTTTTAAGTTTCTTACTAGTCAAGTATATTCTTAGGCGTTTAATATGGGGTGTTGTGTCCACTTCGTTGAGCAAGCAGTAGCTCTTGGCTATTACATATTTGGCTTATGGAAAGGTATCTGTGCTAATTTCAATCTCTGGTTTTATGCAGCACCCCAACTCACCTTTCCCCTTAAGCAAGCATAAGTTGGTTTTCTACATTTGAGACCCTATTCTGTTTTGTAATTCAGTTCCTGTGTAGCCAAGTTTACATTCCGTGTATTAGTGATATCTTATGATGTTTCTTTTTCTGTGTGACTTATTTCACTTAGAATCATCGTACCTGAATCCACTCATTATGCTGCTATGGGCCTGATGACAGAGATTTCATTGCTGAGTGATATTGCATTGTACGTTAGTACCACAACTTCTTTATCCATTTTTCGCTTTCTGCGATATTGAACTTGTACCAGAAACGAGGTTCTTGTAAACAGAGCCGTCCCAAACTTTGGGGTGGCTGTGTCTTTTTGATTTTAATTTCCCTAAGCTATAGGACCATAAGTGGAAGTGCCCTAGGCTGTGTTGCTTTGTTTTTTAGATGTTTCAGGAAACACCATACACTTCTCCAGAGTGGCTGTTGGCAATTTACATCCCGACCATCAGCATAACAAGGCTCCCAGTTCTCCATGGCCTGTCCTGCCTTTCTGGATTTTACACTTTTTTCAGATGTCCCTTTTGACCGGGGGGCAGTGAGACTTCATTGTAGTGCAGATTTCCTTTGCAAGCTTGCTTGGTTGGCCAAAAAGGGCGTATGCGTTTTTTCCTGAATATATTCAGGAAAAAACGCATACGCCCTTTTTGGCCAAGTGCATCATTGTGGACGTTCTGCCTCTTTTCCTATGCTTTACATGCAATTCCAGTCTACCTCCTGAAATCGGTTTCCTGCAATTCTGCCCCGCTTTCAAGTCCTCTTGGCAGCCTTACTTCAATATATTTTTGGACGATAGCTGTCATTTAGAACTCTGCAGGTGTGTGAATTACAGGGCCCTTGAGCTCCTTTCTTCAACTCGCTTTCTTGTGAGCTGGCCGCAACACCGCAGGATTGCTTCAGGCCCTAGTGTGGTTCCGGCATGGCTCGCTGAGCCTTTGGTTAATTCCTCTTCCTGTTGGGAAATGAGAGTTAAATTTGCCCGTCCAGACTCCTCCAGCTAGTCTCTCATTGGTTCTCCCTATTCCTGTTCATTTTCCGCAGAAATTGCAAACTGGACCAAACAGGAGGTTAAAGGCACTGACTCTCCAAGTGGGGAGAGTGTTAGTAAAGCGTCTGGAATGTTGCACCCGAGTACCAGGGGACGAAAACTGAGACACATTTGAACACGTTTCCTGATCACACGGTAGATCATCCTCTGGGTTCCACATGCATGTTTTAGCTGAAGGAAGAATCCCTTAAACCTGGAGAGTTGAGAACCATGGAATGGGTACCATGCAATATGACTTCAAAGGGTCTGCGTTTGCTCACTGAACCTCACCAATCCTATCACTGCTGCGTTTATGCCGCTGTACACATGCTTGATTCTCTTTCGGAGACATATAAATCCATAGGTTTTAAGTTTCTTACTAGTCAAGTATATTCTTAGGCGTTTAATATGGGGTGTTGTGTCCACTTCGTTGAGCAAGCAGTAGCTCTTGGCTATTACATATTTGGCTTATGGAAAGGTATCTGTGCTAATTTCAATCTCTGGTTTTATGCAGCACCCCAACTCACCTTTCCCCTTAAGCAAGCATAAGTTGGTTTTCTACATTTGAGACCCTATTCTGTTTTGTAATTCAGTTCCTGTGTAGCCAAGTTTACATTCCGTGTATTAGTGATATCTTATGATGTTTCTTTTTCTGTGTGACTTATTTCACTTAGAATCATCGTACCTGAATCCACTCATTATGCTGCTATGGGCCTGATGACAGAGATTTCATTGCTGAGTGATATTGCATTGTACGTTAGTACCACAACTTCTTTATCCATTTTTCGCTTTCTGCGATATTGAACTTGTACCAGAAACGAGGTTCTTGTAAACAGAGCCGTCCCAAACTTTGGGGTGGCTGTGTCTTTTTGATTTTAATTTCCCTAAGCTATAGGACCATAAGTGGAAGTGCCCTAGGCTGTGTTGCTTTGTTTTTTAGATGTTTCAGGAAACACCATACACTTCTCCAGAGTGGCTGTTGGCAATTTACATCCCGACCATCAGCATAACAAGGCTCCCAGTTCTCCATGGCCTGTCCTGCCTTTCTGGATTTTACACTTTTTTCAGATGTCCCTTTTGACCGGGGGGCAGTGAGACTTCATTGTAGTGCAGATTTCCTTTGCAAGCTTGCTTGGTTGGCCAAAAAGGGCGTATGCGTTTTTTCCTGAATATATTCAGGAAAAAACGCATACGCCCTTTTTGGCCAAGTGCATCATTGTGGACGTTCTGCCTCTTTTCCTATGCTTTACATGCAATTCCAGTCTACCTCCTGAAATCGGTTTCCTGCAATTCTGCCCCGCTTTCAAGTCCTCTTGGCAGCCTTACTTCAATATATTTTTGGACGATAGCTGTCATTTAGAACTCTGCAGGTGTGTGAATTACAGGGCCCTTGAGCTCCTTTCTTCAACTCGCTTTCTTGTGAGCTGGCCGCAACACCGCAGGATTGCTTCAGGCCCTAGTGTGGTTCCGGCATGGCTCGCTGAGCCTTTGGTTAATTCCTCTTCCTGTTGGGAAATGAGAGTTAAATTTGCCCGTCCAGACTCCTCCAGCTAGTCTCTCATTGGTTCTCCCTATTCCTGTTCATTTTCCGCAGAAATTGCAAACTGGGCCAAACAGGAGGTTAAAGGCACTGACTCTCCAAGTGGGGAGAGTGTTAGTAAAGCGTCTGGAATGTTGCACCCGAGTACCAGGGGACGAAAACTGAGACACATTTGAACACGTTTCCCGATCACATGGTGGATCATCCTCTGGGTTCCACATGCATGTTTTAGCTGAAGGAAGAATCCCTTAAACCTGGAGAGTTGAGAACCATGGAATGGGTACCATGCAATATGACTTCAAAGGGTCTGCATTTGCTCACCGAACCTCACCAATCCTATCACTGCTGCGTTTATGCCACTGTACACACGCTTGATTCTCTTTCGAAGACATATAAATCCATAGGTTTTAAGATTCTTACTAGTCAGGTATATTCTTAGGCGTTTAATATGGGGTGTTGAGTCCACTTCGTTGAGCAAGCAGTAGCTCTTGTCTATTACATATTTGGCTTATGGAAAGGTATCTGTGCTAATTTCAATCTCTGGTTTTATGCAGCACCCCAACTCACCTTTCCCCTTAAGCAAGCATAAGTTGGTTTTCTACATTTGAGACCCTATTCTGTTTTGTAATTCAGTTCCTGTGTAGCCAAGTTTACATTCCGTGTATTAGTGATATCTTATGATGTTTCTTTTTCTGTGTGACTTATTTCACTTAGAATCATCGTACCTGAATCCACTCATTATGCTGCTACTGGCCTGATGACATAGATTTCATTGCTGAGTGATATTGCATTGTACGTAAGTACCACAACTTCTTTATCCATTTTTCGCTTTCTGCGATATTGAACTTGTACCGTAAACGAGGTTCTTGTAAACAGAGCCGTCCCAAACTTACTGGTGGCTGTGTCTTTTTGATTTTAATTTCCCTAATCTATAGGACCATAAGTGGAAGTGCCCTAGGCTCTGTTGCTTTGTTTTTTAGATGTTTCAGGAAACACCATACACTTCTCCAGAGTGGCTGTTGGCAATTTACATCATGCCCATCAGCATAACAAGGCTCCCAGTTCTCCATGGCCTGTCCTGCCTTTCTGGATTTTACACTTTTTTCAGATGGCCCTTTTGACCGGGGGGCAGTGAGACTTCATTGTAGTGCAGATTTCCTTTGCAAGCTTGCTTGGTTGGCCAAAAAGGGCGTATGCGTTTTTTCCTGAATATATTCAGGAAAAAACGCATACGCCCTTTTTGGCCAAGTGCATCATTGTGGACGTTCTGCCTCTTTTCCTATGCTTTACATGCAATTCCAGTCTACCTCCTGAAATCGGTTTCCTGCAATTCTGCCCCGCTTTCAAGTCCTCTTGGCAGCCTTACTTCAATATATTTTTGGACGATAGCTGTCATTTAGAACTCTGCAGGTGTGTGAATTACAGGGCCCCTGAGCTCCTTTCTTCAACTCGCTTTCTTGTGAGCTGGCCGCAACACCGCAGGATTGCTTCAGGCCCTAGTGTGGTTCCGGCATGGCTCGCTGAGCCTTTGGTTAATTCCTCTTCTTGGTGGGAAATGAGAGTTAAATTTACCTGTCCAGACACCTCCAGCTAGTCTCTCATTGGTTCTCCCTATTCCTGTTCATTTTCCGCAGAAATTGCAAACTGGGCCAAACAGGAGGTTAAAGGCACTGACTCTCCAAGTGGGGAGAGTGTTAGTAAAGCGTCTGGAATGTTGCACCCGAGTACCAGGGGACGAAAACTGAGACACATTTGAACACGTTTCCCGATCACACGGTAGATCATCCTCTGGGTTCCACATGCATGTTTTAGCTGAAGGAAGAATCCCTTAAACCTGGAGAGTTGAGAACCATGGAATGGGTACCATGCAATATGACTTCAAAGGGTCTGCGTTTGCTCACTGAACCTCACCAATCCTATCACTGCTGCGTTTATGCCGCTGTACACATGCTTGATTCTCTTTCGGAGACATATAAATCCATAGGTTTTAAGTTTCTTACTAGTCAAGTATATTCTTAGGCGTTTAATATGGGGTGTTGTGTCCACTTCGTTGAGCAAGCAGTAGCTCTTGGCTATTACATATTTGGCTTATGGAAAGGTATCTGTGCTAATTTCAATCTCTGGTTTTATGCAGCACCCCAACTCACCTTTCCCCTTAAGCAAGCATAAGTTGGTTTTCTACATTTGAGACCCTATTCTGTTTTGTAATTCAGTTCCTGTGTAGCCAAGTTTACATTCCGTGTATTAGTGATATCTTATGATGTTTCTTTTTCTGTGTGACTTATTTCACTTAGAATCATCGTACCTGAATCCACTCATTATGCTGCTATGGGCCTGATGACAGAGATTTCATTGCTGAGTGATATTGCATTGTACGTTAGTACCACAACTTCTTTATCCATTTTTCGCTTTCTGCGATATTGAACTTGTACCGGAAACGAGGTTCTTGTAAACAGAGCCGTCCCAAACTTTGGGGTGGCTGTGTCTTTTTGATTTTAATTTCCCTAAGCTATAGGACCATAAGTGGAAGTGCCCTAGGCTGTGTTGCTTTGTTTTTTAGATGTTTCAGGAAACACCATACACTTCTCCAGAGTGGCTGTTGGCAATTTACATCCCGACCATCAGCATAACAAGGCTCCCAGTTCTCCATGGCCTGTCCTGCCTTTCTGGATTTTACACTTTTTTCAGATGTCCCTTTTGACCGGGGGGCAGTGAGACTTCATTGTAGTGCAGATTTCCTTTGCAAGCTTGCTTGGTTGGCCAAAAAGGGCGTATGCGTTTTTTCCTGAATATATTCAGGAAAAAACGCATACGCCCTTTTTGGCCAAGTGCATCATTGTGGACGTTCTGCCTCTTTTCCTATGCTTTACATGCAATTCCAGTCTACCTCCTGAAATCGGTTTCCTGCAATTCTGCCCCGCTTTCAAGTCCTCTTGGCAGCCTTACTTCAATATATTTTTGGACGATAGCTGTCATTTAGAACTCTGCAGGTGTGTGAATTACAGGGCCCTTGAGCTCCTTTCTTCAACTCGCTTTCTTGTGAGCTGGCCGCAACACCGCAGGATTGCTTCAGGCCCTAGTGTGGTTCCGGCATGGCTCGCTGAGCCTTTGGTTAATTCCTCTTCCTGTTGGGAAATGAGAGTTAAATTTGCCCGTCCAGACTCCTCCAGCTAGTCTCTCATTGGTTCTCCCTATTCCTGTTCATTTTCCGCAGAAATTGCAAACTGGGCCAAACAGGAGGTTAAAGGCACTGACTCTCCAAGTGGGGAGAGTGTTAGTAAAGCGTCTGGAATGTTGCACCCGAGTACCAGGGGACGAAAACTGAGACACATTTGAACACGTTTCCCGATCACACGGTAGATCATCCTCTGGGTTCCACATGCATGTTTTAGCTGAAGGAAGAATCCCTTAAACCTGGAGAGTTGAGAACCATGGAATGGGTACCATGCAATATGACTTCAAAGGGTCTGCGTTTGCTCACTGAACCTCACCAATCCTATCACTGCTGCGTTTATGCCGCTGTACACATGCTTGATTCTCTTTCGGAGACATATAAATCCATAGGTTTTAAGTTTCTTACTAGTCAAGTATATTCTTAGGCGTTTAATATGGGGTGTTGTGTCCACTTCGTTGAGCAAGCAGTAGCTCTTGGCTATTACATATTTGGCTTATGGAAAGGTATCTGTGCTAATTTCAATCTCTGGTTTTATGCAGCACCCCAACTCACCTTTCCCCTTAAGCAAGCATAAGTTGGTTTTCTACATTTGAGACCCTATTCTGTTTTGTAATTCAGTTCCTGTGTAGCCAAGTTTACATTCCGTGTATTAGTGATATCTTATGATGTTTCTTTTTCTGTGTGACTTATTTCACTTAGAATCATCGTACCTGAATCCACTCATTATGCTGCTATGGGCCTGATGACATAGATTTCATTGCTGAGTGATATTGCATTGTACGTAAGTACCACAACTTCTTTATCCATTTTTCGCTTTCTGCGATATTGAACTTGTACCGTAAACGAGGTTCTTGTAAACAGAGCCGTCCCAAACTTACTGGTGGCTGTGTCTTTTTGATTTTAATTTCCCTAATCTATAGGACCATAAGTGGAAGTGCCCTAGGCTCTGTTGCTTTGTTTTTTAGATGTTTCAGGAAACACCATACACTTCTCCAGAGTGGCTGTTGGCAATTTACATCATGCCCATCAGCATAACAAGGCTCCCAGTTCTCCATGGCCTGTCCTGCCTTTCTGGATTTTACACTTTTTTCAGATGGCCCTTTTGACCGGGGGGCAGTGAGACTTCATTGTAGTGCAGATTTCCTTTGCAAGCTTGCTTGGTTGGCCAAAAAGGGCGTATGCGTTTTTTCCTGAATATATTCAGGAAAAAACGCATACGCCCTTTTTGGCCAAGTGCATCATTGTGGACGTTCTGCCTCTTTTCCTATGCTTTACATGCAATTCCAGTCTACCTCCTGAAATCGGTTTCCTGCAATTCTGCCCCGCTTTCAAGTCCTCTTGGCAGCCTTACTTCAATATATTTTTGGACGATAGCTGTCATTTAGAACTCTGCAGGTGTGTGAATTACAGGGCCCCTGAGCTCCTTTCTTCAACTCGCTTTCTTGTGAGCTGGCCGCAACACCGCAGGATTGCTTCAGGCCCTAGTGTGGTTCCGGCATGGCTCGCTGAGCCTTTGGTTAATTCCTCTTCTTGCTGGGAAATGACAGTTAAATTTACCTGTCCAGACACCTCCAGCTAGTCTCTCATTGGTTCTCCCTATTCCTGTTCATTTTCCGCAGAAATTGCAAACTGGGCCAAACAGGAGGTTAAAGGCACTGACTCTCCAAGTGGGGAGAGTGTTAGTAAAGCGTCTGGAATGTTGCACCCGAGTACCAGGGGACGAAAACTGAGACACATTTGAACACGTTTCCCGATCACACGGTAGATCATCCTCTGGGTTCCACATGCATGTTTTAGCTGAAGGAAGAATCCCTTAAACCTGGAGAGTTGAGAACCATGGAATGGGTACCATGCAATATGACTTCAAAGGGTCTGCGTTTGCTCACTGAACCTCACCAATCCTATCACTGCTGCGTTTATGCCGCTGTACACATGCTTGATTCTCTTTCGGAGACATATAAATCCATAGGTTTTAAGTTTCTTACTAGTCAAGTATATTCTTAGGCGTTTAATATGGGGTGTTGTGTCCACTTCGTTGAGCAAGCAGTAGCTCTTGGCTATTACATATTTGGCTTATGGAAAGGTATCTGTGCTAATTTCAATCTCTGGTTTTATGCAGCACCCCAACTCACCTTTCCCCTTAAGCAAGCATAAGTTGGTTTTCTACATTTGAGACCCTATTCTGTTTTGTAATTCAGTTCCTGTGTAGCCAAGTTTACATTCCGTGTATTAGTGATATCTTATGATGTTTCTTTTTCTGTGTGACTTATTTCACTTAGAATCATCGTACCTGAATCCACTCATTATGCTGCTATGGGCCTGATGACAGAGATTTCATTGCTGAGTGATATTGCATTGTACGTTAGTACCACAACTTCTTTATCCATTTTTCGCTTTCTGCGATATTGAACTTGTACCGGAAACGAGGTTCTTGTAAACAGAGCCGTCCCAAACTTTGGGGTGGCTGTGTCTTTTTGATTTTAATTTCCCTAAGCTATAGGACCATAAGTGGAAGTGCCCTAGGCTGTGTTGCTTTGTTTTTTAGATGTTTCAGGAAACACCATACACTTCTCCAGAGTGGCTGTTGGCAATTTACATCCCGACCATCAGCATAACAAGGCTCCCAGTTCTCCATGGCCTGTCCTGCCTTTCTGGATTTTACACTTTTTTCAGATGTCCCTTTTGACCGGGGGGCAGTGAGACTTCATTGTAGTGCAGATTTCCTTTGCAAGCTTGCTTGGTTGGCCAAAAAGGGCGTATGCGTTTTTTCCTGAATATATTCAGGAAAAAACGCATACGCCCTTTTTGGCCAAGTGCATCATTGTGGACGTTCTGCCTCTTTTCCTATGCTTTACATGCAATTCCAGTCTACCTCCTGAAATCGGTTTCCTGCAATTCTGCCCCGCTTTCAAGTCCTCTTGGCAGCCTTACTTCAATATATTTTTGGACGATAGCTGTCATTTAGAACTCTGCAGGTGTGTGAATTACAGGGCCCTTGAGCTCCTTTCTTCAACTCGCTTTCTTGTGAGCTGGCCGCAACACCGCAGGATTGCTTCAGGCCCTAGTGTGGTTCCGGCATGGCTCGCTGAGCCTTTGGTTAATTCCTCTTCCTGTTGGGAAATGAGAGTTAAATTTGCCCGTCCAGACTCCTCCAGCTAGTCTCTCATTGGTTCTCCCTATTCCTGTTCATTTTCCGCAGAAATTGCAAACTGGGCCAAACAGGAGGTTAAAGGCACTGACTCTCCAAGTGGGGAGAGTGTTAGTAAAGCGTCTGGAATGTTGCACCCGAGTACCAGGGGACGAAAACTGAGACACATTTGAACACGTTTCCCGATCACACGGTAGATCATCCTCTGGGTTCCACATGCATGTTTTAGCTGAAGGAAGAATCCCTTAAACCTGGAGAGTTGAGAACCATGGAATGGGTACCATGCAATATGACTTCAAAGGGTCTGCGTTTGCTCACTGAACCTCACCAATCCTATCACTGCTGCGTTTATGCCGCTGTACACATGCTTGATTCTCTTTCGGAGACATATAAATCCATAGGTTTTAAGTTTCTTACTAGTCAAGTATATTCTTAGGTGTTTAATATGGGGTGTTGTGTCCACTTCGTTGAGCAAGCAGTAGCTCTTGGCTATTACATATTTGGCTTATGGAAAGGTATCTGTGCTAATTTCAATCTCTGGTTTTATGCAGCACCCCAACTCACCTTTCCCCTTAAGCAAGCATAAGTTGGTTTTCTACATTTGAGACCCTATTCTGTTTTGTAATTCAGTTCCTGTGTAGCCAAGTTTACATTCCGTGTATTAGTGATATCTTATGATGTTTCTTTTTCTGTGTGACTTATTTCACTTAGAATCATCGTACCTGAATCCACTCATTATGCTGCTATGGGCCTGATGACAGAGATTTCATTGCTGAGTGATATTGCATTGTACGTTAGTACCACAACTTCTTTATCCATTTTTCGCTTTCTGCGATATTGAACTTGTACCGGAAACGAGGTTCTTGTAAACAGAGCCGTCCCAAACTTTGGGGTGGCTGTGTCTTTTTGATTTTAATTTCCCTAAGCTATAGGACCATAAGTGGAAGTGCCCTAGGCTGTGTTGCTTTGTTTTTTAGATGTTTCAGGAAACACCATACACTTCTCCAGAGTGGCTGTTGGCAATTTACATCCCGACCATCAGCATAACAAGGCTCCCAGTTCTCCATGGCCTGTCCTGCCTTTCTGGATTTTACACTTTTTTCAGATGTCCTTTTTGACCGGGGGGCAGTGAGACTTCATTGTAGTGCAGATTTCCTTTGCAAGCTTGCTTGGTTGGCCAAAAAGGGCGTATGCGTTTTTTCCTGAATATATTCAGGAAAAAACGCATACGCCCTTTTTGGCCAAGTGCATCATTGTGGACGTTCTGCCTCTTTTCCTATGCTTTACATGCAATTCCAGTCTACCTCCTGAAATCGGTTTCCTGCAATTCTGCCCCGCTTTCAAGTCCTCTTGGCAGCCTTACTTCAATATATTTTTGGACGATAGCTGTCATTTAGAACTCTGCAGGTGTGTGAATTACAGGGCCCTTGAGCTCCTTTCTTCAACTCGCTTTCTTGTGAGCTGGCCGCAACACCGCAGGATTGCTTCAGGCCCTAGTGTGGTTCCGGCAGGGCTCGCTGAGCCTTTGGTTAATTCCTCTTCCTGTTGGGAAATGAGAGTTAAATTTGCCCGTCCAGACTCCTCCAGCTAGTCTCTCATTGGTTCTCCCTATTCCTGTTCATTTTCCGCAGAAATTGCAAACTGGGCCAAACAGGAGGTTAAAGGCACTGACTCTCCAAGTGGGGAGAGTGTTAGTAAAGCGTCTGGAATGTTGCACCCGAGTACCAGGGGACGAAAACTGAGACACATTTGAACACGTTTCCCGATCACACGGTGGATCATCCTCTGGGTTCCACATGCATGTTTTAGCTGAAGGAAGAATCCCTTAAACCTGGAGAGTTGAGAACCATGGAATGGGTACCATGCAATATGACTTCAAAGGGTCTGCATTTGCTCACCGAACCTCACCAATCCTATCACTGCTGCGTTTATGCCACTGTACACACGCTTGATTCTCTTTCGAAGACATATAAATCCATAGGTTTTAAGATTCTTACTAGTCAGGTATATTCTTAGGCGTTTAATATGGGGTGTTGAGTCCACTTCGTTGAGCAAGCAGTAGCTCTTGTCTATTACATATTTGGCTTATGGAAAGGTATCTGTGGTAATTTCAATCTCTGGTTTTATGCAGCACCCCAACTCACCTTTCCCCTTAAGCAAGCATAAGTTGGTTTTCTACATTTGAGACCCTATTCTGTTTTGTAATTCAGTTCCTGTGTAGCCAAGTTTACATTCCGTGTATTAGTGATATCTTATGATGTTTCTTTTTCTGTGTGACTTATTTCACTTAGAATCATCGTACCTGAATCCACTCATTATGCTGCTACTGGCCTGATGACATCGATTTCATTGCTGAGTGATATTGCATTGTACGTAAGTACCACAACTTCTTTATCCATTTTTCGCTTTCTGCGATATTGAACTTGTACCGTAAACGAGGTTCTTGTAAACAGAGCCGTCCCAAACTTACTGGTGGCTGTGTCTTTTTGATTTTAATTTCCCTAATCTATAGGACCATAAGTGGAAGTGCCCTAGGCTCTGTTGCTTTGTTTTTTAGATGTTTCAGGAAACACCATACACTTCTCCAGAGTGGCTGTTGGCAATTTACATCATGCCCATCAGCATAACAAGGCTCCCAGTTCTCCATGGCCTGTCCTGCCTTTCTGGATTTTACACTTTTTTCAGATGGCCCTTTTGACCGGGGGGCAGTGAGACTTCATTGTAGTGCAGAT